>NW_026606658.1:0-55000 GCF_029890125.1 Rhinichthys klamathensis goyatoka | reverse complement strand
TTATTCTATAAATGTTATTTAATTTAGCAGCATTACCACGAAGCACCGTGTTTCGATATTTATTTGAATAATACAAAATAAAATAAAAACTTAATTCACAAATTGCATGCCTGGTTGTAAGGATCCAAAGATCCCTGTAGACTTTAATATTAAGTGACAACAAATTCACAAGCGTTTTTTCAGATTATATTTAGTTTTGCTTGGAAAAAGCTGCCCCAAACCAGTTTTATTTCATCAATTATTGAAATAATGAAATATTTAGTAATAAACTTTTATGACAGAAATATCACTAGGCTACATGTAACTTAAATCATTTAATTCCTTCATTATCAACACTGTCTAGAATGGCGATTTAAGTGTGAATTGCGACTTCTCTTTGTGTTAAGTCAGCCTCAGACTCCGATAGCCTGTGGGGGGTTGGAGGGACAGTTGCTGGACAAAGGTGTTAATGTTCCTCTTTCATATGGAGAGTGTCGGATAGCCAGCCTGATGAGCAGGCAAAATTATTGTAAGGATAAATCTGTGTCCAAATGTAGGCCCCATATCTTATTAAATTATAAATATTGTAGTTTATTTATTGTAGCCTATTTAAAGTTTTTTTTTCACACAAAATTTCAATTGAAGTTATTGTAAGGTGAATTCAACAAGGCATGCTGTGTCTTTGAAGCAACAATTAAAGGTTAAATAATTTTTTCGTGATTTGTATGGCTGACACGCAGCGACATATACAGTATTATCAGCTGTATGATGTGTTTTTACCCTGAAATGATTAATTTCGAGAGAGAGACCCGCGCGCGCAGCGAGGGAGACTAAATAAACTTGTTAAAAAGAGATCCAGCGCGAGAGAGGCAAAGAGAAACGCATGTTTTTAATTTAATTATGTTTCTTTGGACAATTTTCGTTTTGTAGGCCTACTGTTTTAATTGTTTAATTTAGCTGTAATTTCTTTGGCAATACAAATTTAAAATGTCGCAAGAATAAGATTAGCCTAGTGTTTCTTATTTTGCATCGCAAAAGAAATAAACTCTAAACAAGATGCAACCCTGTTTTAAATTAAACAATTTAAACCTTGAAATGTTCGAACTTGGTTTCAAACTTAAGTAATTTTAGTGTTCTTTTACATTACACAATAATTTAGCAGACTAAAGACGAGCTTCTTCATTTTCATTTTCTGATCGGCTGACAATCTTCATCAGTTTTTGTCGTTTGTGCAGCGGCTGCGGTTCTACAGGAATGTAGCAAATTTATGTTGTAATGATAATCAAACAAAACTCTTGACTTTAAATAAGTAAACAGATATAAACAGTTACCTATTTAAGCATCAAGGTGGGAAAATATAAACGTAGGACAACATCGGTTAACAACATCTATGCTACATTGAGATTCGATCTCGGGTCTGTTGAAGCTCCTCGAAGCTCGTGTCGTTGCGTTGATCACTGAGCTATCGTCTGTACGCTGTTAAAGTTGTAAAGCCTCGTTCATGTAGCCTAAATGTTTTTATTGCAATGTTTTATGTTGAAATGTTTTCATTATTTATTCAATTACATTTCAGTAGCCTAATTTCAGTATTGTGATTATGAATTATTTTAACTACGTTTCACTTGTTGAATTCTTCTGCTACCAGCTTTCAATCGCTCTGAATCAGCGCGGTGCGGCAGCAGATTACGCATTAGAGAGAATAAACCGGAATAAACGAACACTTTTCAGAGTCTATGATTGTAGCGCCTCTTAGCGGTAAAAGGCAGCAAATACACCACACATTTTACCGCCGCGGTGGAACAGCTGATGTGGGCGTTGTCATGGCTTGCCTCGACATTTGCGTTTGAATAGCGCGCGTCGTCCGTGGGCGTGTCAGATTAACGCGTAATGAAGTGTAATGAGCTGGGGGAAAAAATACTGACAGCACTCTCTTTTCATACAGATTGCATAAACTGAGAATATTTGTTTTTTATATAAATTACTTCATTTAAAAGAAGAGAATTCAAGCTTCATAAAGAAAAACCTCTCGTGCCTGTGTGACAAGTAATCGCGGAGTTACAGTTAATCTTAGGACGCGTTTCAGAATGGACTTCACTGACAGAGAGAACGCAAAACTCGCATCATGTTTGTTTTTCTTTATTTGGTGAAAAGCACAACACTTTGTTTTTATTGTGAGTATCCACAAAAAAAATAGAAACTTAACAGGATCTAATGATGTACAACACTTATATGTAAGATCAAAATTAACAGAGTAATTTGAGTCTCTTTTGCACTGATAAGGAAAAAAGTGAGCTGGTATCGCCGGCGAGACCGCCGACCCCAGAGAGTTAAAAGCAAAAAAAAATCTTTTGGACATTCAGCATATTGCATTGGTTTTCATTTCTTGTTCTCGAACAGAGCCCTAATCTGTTTATTTTTTCAGTTACACATTCTACATTGATTAAAAAAGAAAAATCAAATGTGTTTTTATTATATACAGAAATAAATAATCTATCATTCAGATGAGAATAAAGTTAGTGTTAGTTTAAATGTTAAGGAAAACAAATATATGATCTGATATATAGATTTAAAACAATCTCATAACATTATTTAATGCATTGTTATTTTTCAGTGTAAACGATTTAATTTGATCAGCCCTACCTAGGGTAAAAGCCATATAGTGTCTTATTCTAAATAATTGAATTTATTGATCAAATTTACAAATTAAAAATGAAAGATGAAGCATACATTTAATAAGACTGGACCGGGGTGCCCTGCATATATTACAATTTGCAGATTTAAATATACCATTGCCCCCCACCGTCAATTTGATGTGTGTGTTTGTGTGTGTGTGTGTGTGTGTGTGTGTGTTTAATAAAATCATTTAGTCACTACAATTAAAACCTGAACGGGTTTGCTTACTAAATTGTGTGCTGAACGAAAGTTGCAGCAAAGATCAGCAACCGGAGTCAAATTTCATTAATCACGAGTTGAGAGTGAGCGTCTCTCTCTGCTGTGTTATGCTGCATCACACGGGCATTCATAACGCTGCGCGTCCACGACGATTAGCGAGCAGAACAGAGTGAACGTTTTTTAGTTCATTCCTACTTCCATAGGAATTCCCTCGAGCGCTCTGCACGCGCCACCATTATCAATGTCCGTGTGGACGTCCGCGATCGAACAGTGGAAACATTGGCTACTCCGTCATTTTATTCAAGAAGATCATTCAAACTGCAAAGTGTTTACTTATTTTTGGATACTCGCAATCAAACACAACATTGTGATTTTGTAAAATACATTCAAGAAATCCGCCCCCGAAATGGGGCTTCTTTTAAAATGAAACGAAAATGCTCACAGCTGCACGTCTTGTGGAGACGTCCGTTACTTTCGCTTTCAAGTTAGCGACTTTAAAGCCCCCAGCGGAGTCACGGTGGGAAAATATTCCCATAGTAGCATCCCTACAATTTAATACAATTGGCCTACCTGATTTTGAACACAAGAGGGCAGTAAAGCACTGTGAATGATTTTTATTTTTTTATTTTTTTGGCTAAACAACCATTCTGGCTGTTTTTAAACTTAAACATAAATCTTAAATTGAAAAAAAGGAATACAATGGGTTTAGTTCTAATATTAGTATAATTTTATAGAAAAATAAATGGTGTATAATTACATTTTAGAAAGATATGAGACATTTCCTGATTCTCTTTTTGACATAATCCCTCGCCATAGCAAAACCGTTAGAGATATTCAATATCCGTTCACAATTTAGCATCTTTAATGTATTTTCATCAAGTTGAAAAAGTTTTGTAACTGTAGATGAAAGTAACCCCCCCCCCCCACCCACTTTTGTCACAAAAGGTGGCGCTACTGAGCCCCTGCACCACGCCCGTTTCTGAAACTTTGCACATGTCTACTGGCTAATAAATGTGATCTGTCTGTCGAGTTTCATGCAATTTTAAGCAATTTCAGGCATGCTAAGAGTCTCAAAAGCATCCAAAAAGAATATTAAAGTTTGATGCGTTGCCATGGCAACAGTATCTAAGATATCAATAATCCTTTCACAGGTCTACATCTGGCGAGTGTCTACATTATACACATCAAGTTTGAAGCAAATCGGGTAAAAATAAGAGGGTGATTTCAAAGCATTTTGAAAGTGACACACTTCCTGCTGCCAGTTGGTGGCGCTATAACTTTGACTCACAATAGTCACATCCATGTGATCGGCTTCTTACAGCGAACACACTGTTGAAGTTTCATCAAGATCAGTTAATGTATGCAGAAGTTATAACACACTTCCTGTTTCCATTATTCGCCATAAATTCGTTTCCTCGTCACGGCCAAACCGTTCGAGATATCAGAAATCCCCTGGCAATTTTTCATCCTCAATGTCTTGACATCATGCTGACCGAGTTTCGTTGCGATTGGTTGAATTCTCTAGGAGGAGTATATCGAATTCCAGGGGCATACGCTTCCAAACAAACCATAATAGCCGACTTCCTGTTGGGCTGGGGTAAAAAGTAAAAGTACAAAGGTATATGAACCGATGAGATCTATATGTGTACCGAGTTTCATATTATTACATGGAAGCGTGTTTGATTTATGGACCAAGTTTTCGGACCCCGTTCCAGGGGGCGCTGTCGAGCCCCCCTGCCACGCCCGGGTACCAGCTTCAGCCCGGCCCTGATGGCCGTGGGTTCTGACCAGTGTGCAAAGTTTCAAGAGTTTTCGTGCACGTTAAGAGCCCCAAAAGTGCCCGAATAGTCGATAAAATAATAATAATAATAATAAATATAGCTGCGAGCAGCGATTACGGGCCCAAGCCGGTGGCACCGCAACCCCGGTGCCTTTAGTTACCTAAAGGCACCGGAGTGGCGGTGCCACCGGCTTTGGCCCTTCATCGCTGCTCGCAGCTATATATATATATATATATATATATATATATAAACAAGCCGGTGGCACCGCCACCCTGGTGCCTTTAGGGTTACTGTGCATGACGGGCAATAACTTAACCCCGCTTTGACTGTTGAGAAGATGTGTACTGTAGAGCTTGCATTGGTGTGGGCTCTGCAAAAGTGTGCATTGAGGGCACATATCATATGCGTGAGCAACCTTCTGAAACCTAAAATGAAAAATGAGACACCCTACGGTCTCATGGACTTAATGGACACATGAAATAAGTACACAAGATTGAAAGTTAAATCAAGTGTGCCAAGACAGAATATTACTTGCCTGATCTGATTAGAAAAAAGTTTGTGTGTGTGTATGTGTGTGTGTGTGTGTGTGAAACGTGATTGAACAATGTAGACATTAAAACATACTCCGTCCTTTTGTTCATACAGGACATTATTCAAACTGCAAAGTGTTTACTTATATTTGTGTACAATCGCAATAAAACACAACATTGTGCTTTTGTCAAACTGTAAACTACAACTGTCACCCAACCAAAATCTCTTTTTTATTTTATAGAAAAATAAATAGTCTATCATTCAGATGAGAATAAAGTTAGTTCAAATTTTAAGGAAAACTCTGAAATATAGCACATTCATTTAAAATTCATTCAGGTTCAATTACCAAACATACAAATCTTAATGTAATTTAAAGCAAACAATACATTTAAAATATATGGGTTGTATGCCTATTTTTTTTATATAAAAAGATATATATCCAAAAAGACAGCCTAAACTTTAACAAGGGTTAAACAATCACTGTAACAGACACAATCATACACACACACACACACACACACACACACACACACAGACACAGACACAGACACAGACACACACAAGTCAAATCACTTACATTTTAGATGCAATATTGACTTTTTTCTGTTTCAGCAGCGAAAATAGTTAAACAAAGATCACAGCAGAACCATCGAGCATCTCACAGCAACGCGTTCTCATTACTGAATGATTCAGCATTTTGAACGAATCGGTTGACTCAAAGATTCAATGACCAATCCATAATCTGTCTCATTCATGAATGACTCAGCCGTTCGAACGAATCGTTCGAACAAATGAATCAATGACTCGCTCATTAAGACGGTCGCCTGGCGACACCTAATGATGGTTTAGTGATATGTTTAAAAGTATCATTCTTTCAAACGATTGTTAATTAACTCATATTTGAAACATAAGCTATATATATATATATACACACACATATATATACACAAAAATAAAATAAAAACACATTTGAAGCGTGTTTGCTTACTAAATTGTGAGCGGAACGAAAGTTGCAGCAAATATCAGCAATAAATTTCATTAATCACGAGAGTGAAGTGCTGACTGAAAAGATGATGACGGAATAGGCTATTTTATGTAAAAGCGCCTATTTAAGCGAATCTGTCATTGTACTCTTTTGTTGTTGTGTTTTCCGTGAAAAATAATAGACTATTGAACTCACAATTCAAGCAATTGGCCCCCGATATTGCACTAATTTTAAAGTGACACTAAAAAGTATGCGGCTGCAGTGGCATTCATTACAGTGCGCATCCATGGCGACGAGCGAGCAAAACAGAGCGAACGTTTTTTCATTTCTACTTCCATAGAAATTCATTCGAGCGCACTGCGAGCGCCACCACTATAAATGTCCTTACTTTACTTTCACTTTTAACTTAGCGATATAAAAGCCCCCGGTGTTACACGTCAAATAACCGGTGAGAAAAAATTCTCGTTGTCACATAGCAGCTACCTATATTTAAATACAACAGGCCTACCTGATTTTGAACACAAGAGGGCAGTATAGCCCTATGTATTATTTGATATATTTATTTTTTAACTGAATAGTGCATCCTGGCTGTTTTTAAACTTGTACATTATTCTTAAATTGAAAACAAGAATAAAATGGGTTTAGTTCTGATATTTGTATAATTTTATCTAGAAATAAATGGTGTATAATTACATTTTAGAAGATATGAAGCTTTTAGTGTTTTTTTTTTTTTTTTACATGACTTTAATCCCTCGCCATAGCAAAACAATTAGAGATATTCAATAGATATTCACAATTATGCTTCTTTAATGTATTTTCATCATGTTGAAAAAGTTTGGTGGGAATAAAATAAACCACTTAAGAGGAGTGATGCATATTTTGTCATTTAAAAAAAAATACAAAAATTGTTATGCGAAAAGACAAGGACTTAGAGATTTCTTTATCCTTTAATGCAGGAAAAATCATACAGCCAGCCACACACACACACACACACACACATAAACACAGACACCAACCCTCCCTCCCTCCCCTCCCCTCTGCTCCCCTCCCCACACAGACACACACACAAACAGAATGGCAGGGGGACAAGAAATCCATTCAAACTACAATATCTGACTTTCTGTTGCTCTGAGCTAATGACTTTAAATTAGAAAGTCGATTGGCTTGATGAGAACAATATGCGTGGCAAGTTTTGTAACTGTAGGTAAAACGAGCAAAGTTATAACACACTTTATGTGTCCTTTTTTAGTCATAAAATTAATTTCCTCGCCACGGCCAAACCGTTCGAGATATCAAAAATCCCTCCGGAATTTAGCATCATCAATGTCTTGACGTCATGCTGACCGAGTTTGCTTGAAATCCGATCAATTCCCAAGGAGAATTAAATAGAATTTCAGGGGTATGCGTTTCCAAACAAACCATGATAGCCGGCTTCCTGTTGGGATGTCGTAAAACTTAGAGCACGAAAGTTGTTTAACCCAATGAGATCTATAAGTGTACAGAGTTTCATATTATTACATGCAAGTGTCTTTGATTTATGGACAAGTGTTCGAATCCCAGTCCAGGGGGCGCTGTCGGTCCGCCCTGCCACGCCCGGGTACCAGCTTCAGTCCGGCCCTGATGGCCACGGGTTCTGACCCGTGTGCAAAGTTTCAAGAGTTTTAGAGGATGTTAAGGGGCCCAAAAGCCCCTGAAACCTTGATCAACAATAATTAAAAGCTTTGTCACTCAAACAGACACATCCCCCTCCCCCCACAGACACAGAGGTATGCAGAGAGAGGGAGAGAGGGACAGAGATTACTCCAAAACATCCCATTCAAACCAAAATATCTGACTTCCTGTTGTTCGGAACCAAAAACTGTAAATTAGAAAGTTGTCCGGCTTGATCTGAACAATATGCCTACCGAGTTTTAAGATTGCAGGTAAAACTATGAAACTAACCCTCTCACTTTTGTCAAAAGGTGGCGCTACTGAGTCCCTGCACCACGCCCGTTCCTGAAACTTTGCACATGTCTACTGGCTAATATATGTGACATGTCTGTCGAGTTTCATGCAATTTCAAGCATGCTAAGAGTCTCAAAAGCATCAAAAAAGAATTTTAAAGTTTGATGTGTTGCCACGGCAACAGTATCAAAGATATCAAGAATCCATTCACAGGTCTACATCTGGCGTATGTTTACATTATACAGATGAAGTTTGAAGCAAATTGGGTTAAAATAAGAGGGTGATTTCGAAGCATTTTGAAAGTGACACACTTCCTGCTGCCAGTTGGTGGCGCTATAACTTTGACTCACAATAGTCACATCCATGTGATCGGCCTCTTACAGCGAACACACTGTTGAAGTTTCATCAAGATCAGTTAATGTATGCAGAAGTTATAACACACTTCCTGTTTCACGTTTCTCGCCATAATTTCGTTTCCTCGCCACGGCCAAACCGTTCGAGATATCAAAAATCCCCTCGCAATTTTTCATCCTCAATGTCTTGACTTCATGCTGACCGAGTTTCGAGGCATTTCTTTGAATTCTCTAGGAGAAGTACTTTAAATTCCATTGCATGCGTTTTACAAACAACCCTAAATAGCCGACTTCCTGTTGGGCTGGGGTAAAAAGTAAGAGCATGAAGTATATATGAACCGATGAGATCTATATGTGTACCGAGTTTCATATTCTTACATACAAGCGTGTTTGATTTATGGACCAAGTTTTCGGACCCCGTTCCAGGGGGCGCTGTCGAGCCCCCCTGCCACGCCCGGGTACCATCTTCACCCCGACCCTGATGGCCGCGGGTTCTGACCCGCGTGCAAAGTTTCAAGAGTTTTCGTGCACGTTAAGAGCCCCAAAAGTGCCCGAATAGTCGTAAGAAAAATAAAAGAGAAAAAAAAAAAAAAAAAAAAATATAGCTGCGAGCAGCGATTACGGGCCCAAGCCGGTGGCACCGCAACCCCGGTGCCTTTAGTAACCTAAAGGCACCGGAGTGGCGGTGCCGCCGGCTTTGGCCCTTCATCGCTGCTCGCAGCTATATTTATATATATATATATATATATATATATATAAACAAGCCGGTGGCACCGCCACCCTGGTGCCTTAAGGGTTACTGTGCATGACGGGTAATAACTTAACCCCGCTTTGACTGTTGAGAAGATGTGTGCTGTAGAGCTTGCATTGGTGTGGGCTCTGCAAAAGTGTGCATTGAGGGCACATGTCATATGCGTGAGCAAACTTCTGAATCCTAAAATGAAAAATGAGACACCCTACGGTCTCATGGACTTAATGGACACATGAAATAAGTACACAAGATTGAAAGTTATATGAAGTGTGCCAAGACAGAATATTACTTGCCTGATCTGATTAGAAAAAATTGTTGTGTGTGTGTGTGTGTGTGTGTGTGTGTGTGTGTGTGTGTGTGTGTGTGTGTGTGTGTGTGTGTGTGTGTGTGTGTGTGTGTGTGTGTGTGTGTGTGTGTGTGAGAGACGTGATTGAACAATGTAGACATAAAAACATACTCCGTCCTTTTGTTCATACAGGACATTATTCAAACTGCAAACTGTTTACTTATATTTGTGTACAATCGCAATAAAACACAACATTGTGCTTTTGTCAAACTGTAAACTACAAATGTCACCCAACCAAAATCTCTTACACACACACACACGCACACACACACACACACACACACACACACACACACACACACACACACACATACACGTAGTTTAAAAGCAAAAAAAAATCTTTTGGACATTCAGCATATTGCATTGGTTTTCATTTCTTGTTCTCGAACAGAGCCCTAATCTGTTTATTTTTTCAGTTACACATTCTACATTGATTAAAAAAGAAAAATCAAATGTGTTTTTATTATATACAGAAATAAATAATCTATCATTCAGATGAGAATAAAGTTATGTTAGTTTAAATGTTAAGGAAAACAAATATATGATCTGATATATAGCACATTCATTTAAAATTCATTCAGGTTCAATTACCAAACATACAAATCTTAATGTAATTTAAAGCAAACAATACATTTAAAATATATGGGTTGTATGCCTATTTTTTTATATAAAAAGATATATATCCAAAAAGACAAGGCCTAAACTTTAACAAGGGTTAAACAATCACTGTAACAGACACAATCACACACACACACAAACACACAAGTCAAATCACTTACATTTTAGATGCAATATTGACTTTTTTCTGTTTCAGCAGCGAAAATAGTTAAACAAAGATCACAGCAGAACCATCGAGCATCTCACAGCAACGCGTTCTCATTACTGAATGATTCAGCATTTTGAACGAATCGGTTGACTCAAAGATTCAATGACCAATCCATAATCTGTCTCATTCATGAATGACTCAACCGTTCGAACGAATTGTTTGAACGAATGAATCAATGACTCGCTCATTAAGACGGTCGCCTGGCGACACCTAATGACGGTTTAGTGTTATGTTTAAAAGTATCATTCTTCCCAACGATTTTTAATTGACTTATTTAAAACAATCTCATAACATTATTTAATGCATTGTTATTTTTCAGTGTAAACGATTTAATTTGATCAGCCCTACCTAGGGTAAAAGCCATATAGTGTCTTATCATTCTAAATAATTGAATTTATTGATCAAATTTACAAATTAAAAATGAAAGATGAAGCATACATTTAATAAGACTGGACCGGGGTGCCCTGCATATATTACAATTTGCAGATTTAAATATACCATTGCCCCCCACCGTCAATTTGATGTGTGTGTTTGTGTGTGTGTGTGTGTGTGTGTGTGTGTTTAATAAAATCATTTAGTCACTACAATTAAAACCTGAACGGGTTTGCTTACTAAATTGTGAGCTGAACGAAAGTTGCAGCAAAGATCAGCAACCGGAGTCAAATTTCATTAATCACGAGTTGAGAGTGAGCGTCTCTCTCTGCTGTGTTATGCTGCATCACACGGGCATTCATAATGGTGCGCGTCCATGACGATGAGCGAGCAGAACAGAGTGAACGTTTTTTAGTTCATTCCTACTTCCATAGGAATTCCCTCGAGCGCTCTGCACGCGCCACCATTATCAATGTCCGTGTGGACGTCCGCGATCGAACAGTGGAAACATTGGCTACTCCGTCATTTTATTCAAGAAGATCATTCAAACTGCAAAGTGTTTACTTATTTTTGGATACTCGCAATCAAACACAACATTGTGATTTTGTAAAATACATTCAAGAAATCCGCCCCCGAAATGGGGCTTCTTTTAAAATGAAACGAAAATGCTCACAGCTGCACGTCTTGTGGAGACGTCCGTTACTTCCGCTTTCAAGTTAGCGACTTTAAAGCCCCCAGCGGAGTCACGGTGGGAAAATATTCCCATAGTAGCATCCCTACAATTTAATACAATTGGCCTACCTGATTTTGAACACAAGAGGGCAGTAAAGCACTGTGAATGATTTTTATTTTTTTATTTTTTTGGCTAAACAACCATTCTGGCTGTTTTTAAACTTAAACATAAATCTTAAATTGAAAAAAAGGAATACAATGGGTTTAGTTCTAATATTAGTATAATTTTATAGAAAAATAAATGGTGTATAATTACATTTTAGAAAGATATGAAACATTTCCTGATTCTCTTTTTGACATAATCCCTCGCCATAGCAAAACCGTTTGAGATATTCAATATCCGTTCACAATTTAGCATCTTTAATGTATTTTCATCAAGTTGAAAAAGTTTTGTAACTGTAGATGAAAGTAACCCCCCCCCCCACCCACTTTTGTCACAAAAGGTGGCGCTACTGAGCCCCTGCACCACGCCCGTTTCTGAAACTTTGCACATGTCTACTGGCTAATAAATGTGATCTGTCTGTCGAGTTTCATGCAATTTTAAGCAATTTCAGGCATGCTAAGAGTCTCAAAAGCATCCAAAAAGAATATTAAAGTTTGATGCGTTGCCATGGCAACAGTATCTAAGATATCAATAATCCTTTCACAGGTCTACATCTGGCGAGTGTCTACATTATACACATAAAGTTTGAAGCAAATCGGGTAAAAATAAGAGGGTGATTTCAAAGCATTTTGAAAGTGACACACTTCCTGCTGCCAGTTGGTGGCGCTATAACTTTGACTCACAATAGTCACATCCATGTGATCGGCCTCTTACAGCGAACACACTGTTGAAGTTTCATCAAAATCAGTTAATGTATGCAGAAGTTATAACACACTTCCTGTTTCCATTATTCGCCATAAATTCGTTTCCTCGCCATGGCCAAACCGTTCGAGATATCAAAAATCCCCTGGCAATTTTTCATCCTCAATGTCTTGACATCATGCACACCGAGTTTCGTTGCGATTGGTTGAATTCTCTAGGAGGAGTATATCAAATTCCAGGGGCATGCGTTTCCAAACAACCCTAAATAGCCGACTTCCTGTTGGGCTGGCGTAAAACTTAGAGCACGAATGTTGTTCGGCCCGATGACATCTATATGTGTATCGAGTTTCATATTATTACATGTAAGCGTGTTTGATTTATGGACCAAGTTTTCGGACCCCGTTCCAGGGGGCGCTGTCGAGCCCCCCTGCCACGCCCGGGTACCATCTCCAGCCCGGCCCTGATGGCCGCGGGTTCTGACCTGTGTGCAAAGTTTCAAGAGTTTTCGTGCACGTTAAGAGCCCCAAAAGTGCCCGAATAGTCGATAAAATAATAATAATAATAATAATAATCCTAAGGAAAACAATAGGGCCTTCGCCTTTTCAAGGCTTGGGCCCTAATAATCCTAAGGAAAACAATAGGGCCTTCGCCTTTTCAAGGCTTGGGCCCTAATAATAATCCTAAGGAAAACAATAGGGCCTTCGCCTTTTCAAGGCTTGGGCCCTAATAATAATAATAATCCTAAGGAAAACAATAGGGCCTTCGCCTTTTCAAGGCTTGGGCCCTAAAAAAAATAATCCTAAGGAAAACAATAGGGCCTTCGCCCTTTGGGCTTGGGCCCTAAAAATCCGCTGAAAAAGGGGGTGGGCACTGTTTGACTCTATTGTACAGTTGGAAGTGAAAAAGATGAATGAAATTTAAGTTAAATCCATAAAATTTAAAACATTGTTACCATATTTTATACAGTAAAGATCTATCACCCTAATAATGTTTAGCTAATAACTAAGAATAGCTAGCTAGTAATAGTTAGGAATCAACTATTACTAACCCCATTTTATCTCACATAAACGTGTCGATCAAAAATGACAGAAATATTTTTTTTTATTTCAATGAAATTAATGTACTATATTTTAGTTTGATAATGTGTTTTATTTAATATTTTGTATTTTTAGGGGATTTTATGGTACTAAATCATATTTACACTATTTATAATCCATTTATTCACTTTTTTGTCAATCAAATCTTGAATGCTTTAAAGCAGCGGCCCCCAACCTTTTTTGCGCCACGGACCGGTTTAATGTCAGACAATATTTTCACGGACCGGCCTTTAAGGTGCTCCTAAAAACGCGTAGAAAACGCTAGGCGCGAGGTTGCACTCCGGAGGCGTCTGTCGTTGCTAAGCAACCATCAGCTGCGCTCTCCGTTACAGCAAGGAAATTTCAGCAATGGATTTCCACCACCGAAAAACCCTTGCTGTAACTCTGTTACAAGATTTATTTACTAAGAAGAGTAAAAAAAAACGCTGCAGTGTTTGGGTGCAAGACCGTGCAACCGATACTACAAAAAAGCAAACACCATGGGGAATTTCACCAGCTGATTCAGGAGCTTCGCCTGGACAATGGGAGGTTCAAAGCCTATTTCAGAGTGGACAAGGACCAGTTTGATTATATTTTAAGAAAAGTTGGCCCAAGCATCAGTAAACGGAGCTTCTGCCGTGAAACTAACTTATCTCTCCTGCGCAACGGCTCTGTATTTGTCTGAGGTTAGACTATAACTGAACTGAAGTGGTCATAAAACAACAGAAATAGCAAACACATACACATTTATATATATAGAATATAGAACAATTCTGTATAAACAATGATGGATTTAACAAGGAATCAGTTGTGAGCTTAATATTTTTAGTAAAATTATTTTTTACTAGTAATAGTGCAGCAGTTTACAGTGTGGAAGATGATTGGTTGGTTCTTGTCACGTGACCTACAGTGCGCTTGCGGCATTCTGAAAAGTTGAGATGTTTTTATCTCGATGCGGCGCGGACGCGCTTGGAAAAAACGGGCGAGTCGCTTCAATTATGAGCGCGCATACCGCGCGCCTACATTTGAAATAACAAACTTGAGCGCGCAAAAGACACGATATGTGAACAGGTAAATGTGTGAATAAATAAAACGGAAATAATGTAAGTTATTTATTCTTTCTGTGCGGCCCGGTACCAAAAGACCCACGGACCGGTACCGGTCCGCGGCCCGGGGGTTGGGGACCCCTGCTTTAAAGCACAGACTTTTTTATCTCTTTTCAAAGACTACATTTGGCAGATTAGTGAAAAAAGTTTTAAAAAGTGAACTTTTTTAAAAGTTACAGAATTTTACGTTTTTTGACCACGAGGAGCACAGGTGTGACTTTTTTTCAGGACCATTTAACCTGTTCGAATCATGTGTTTATGTGTTCACATAGCAAGTGCCAAAACCAAGTTTCGTACCATTCCGATAAAAAAAAAAAAAAAAAAAAAAAAATTAATTTTTGTTCCGAAGAACACCTGAGGGTTAAAGAAGTTTTCAGCGTTCAATACAAGTTAAGTGGTATCACAAAATAACTTCCCTTGTCCCTCAAAACAAATAAGTAATAAGCAAACAATCTATTGTTGTTGTTGTTAGTAGTCTATTAAGACTTAGTTATTAAGTTAATAACTAAGGATCTTCGCAACGGAAGTGAATCAATCAAAACTAACTTTAGCTGGACAATAATTTTATCCTAATGCTGTTGTAAAGCCTAAACAATTTGTTACGGTAATTTCTATTATAACTGTAAAGCTGCTTTGAAACAATCCATACTGTTAAATGTGCTTTATAAATGGTGACTTGACGTTGTTTTTATTATTATTGGCTACTGTCAAAAATAGCATTTCTTTTTTACTTTTTAAAATGTTACTTTGTAATCAACATATTCCACAAACGCTGTTCATATCATTTGTTCAGGGGTTTGCAATCGATGTGTCCAGAGATTCGACCATCATTGTGTGTGGGTGAATAACTGCATCGGTGCCCAGAACATCAGATACTTCCTGCTGTACCTCCTGAGTGTGTGTGTCATGGCAGGTGATATTGCAGTCCTTACAGCAGACATGTTGCTCCAAACTGTTTTGCGAACTGGACTCCTGCACGCTCACTACATTGACGAGCAGGGTGTGCAACAGCGCGCTGGACCGCTCTTTATCATCCAGGTAATAATAACTTCTTTACTTATAACTGTGCTGTGGTACATGGATTATCTCTCTAATAAATCTTTTCCCATTGCATTCTTTGTACAGCATCTCTTTCTGACGTTTCCACGGATTGTCTTCATGCTGGGCTTCCTTGTATTTGTCTTTTTCCTCTTGGCGGGTTATTCTATGTTTCACATGTATTTGGCTTTGATAAATCAAACCGCCAATGAGTGGTTTAAAGGAAAAGGTCACAACTGCCAGCATTGCCATCCGTACATTGGACACAACTGCCAGACCTCATACAATCCTTTTAGAGGTTTCTATCACAGGGGAATCCTCAAAAATTTGGGGGAAATCTTTTGGCCCATATGTCCTGTTCAGAAATTTAGAAAGAAAGAAAATTAGTGAAACTGTTGTTGTTATTTTTAACAGTGTATTTGTACTAAACTATTTTATTTGGGCAAATGGGATTTTTAATAAATACTTTCTCAGCTTTATGTATTATTGGTATCCCTTCTCTTTCTTTTTTGTTTTATCTGACTTATTTTTTAAGAATTTTCTAATAGTTTCACATTTGCATATATAAGTAAGTATATAGTATATACTTAAACTTGCAGTACTCTCAGGATAGATGCCCATGTTTCATTTATGTTAATGAGAATGAGGCTGTCAATGATATGCATAGAGTCAATTCAATAGAGTACTTGTCACAAACTGCTCAGAGACAAGAAGGTTGAGGATCCAAATGCAGTATTTATTGAACAGGGTAATCCAAAGACATAATCCAAAGTACAGGCAAGGTCAAACACAGGCAGGCGGTCCATACAAACAAACACAACAAGGCAGGGAACACGGGCAAAAGAGGCCCGTGGAGCGGTAGAGGGCCTGGAGACTGAGGCGGAGCAGGCATCCAGGGTGGAGCCGACGCTTCAGGGGCCAGGGCGGATTCGACGGTTATAGGGTGGCGGCCATGATGGGGCGAGACTCTGGAAGGTCGGCGGCCATGACGGGGCGAGACTCTGGAAGGGCGGCAGCCATGACGGGGCGAGACTCGGGAAGGGCGGCGGCCATGACGGGGGGAGACTCTGGAAGGGCAGCCATGACGGGACGAGACTCTGGAAGGGCGGCAGCCATGACGGGACGAGACTTTGGAAGGGCAGCCATGACGGGACGAGACTCTGGAAGGGCGGCCAACTTCCCGTGCTTAGGGAAGTTCGCAAGTGCGTGTCTAAAAGTGGACTGGAACGCAGCATATAAGGGTGGCGGGCTTGAAGGGACGAGACTCTGGAAAGGCGGCGGCCATGACGGGACGAGACTCTGGAAGGGCGGCGGCCATGACGGGACGAGACTCTGGAAGGGCGGTGGCCATGACGGGACGAGACTCTGGAAGGGCGGCGGCCATGACGAGGCGAGACTCTGGAAGGGCGGCGGCCATGACGGGGCGAGACTCTGGAAGGGCGGTGGCCATGACGGGGCGAGACTCTGGAAGGGCGACGGCCATGACGGGGCGAGACTCTGGGAGGGCGGCGGCCATGACGGGACAAGACTTTGGAAGGGCGGCCATGATGGGACGAGAATCTGGAAGGGCGGCCAACTTCCCATGCTTAGGGAAGTTCGCAAGTGCGTGTCTAAAAGTGGACTGGAACGCAGCATAGAAGGGTGGCGGCCTTGACGGGACGAAACTCTGGAAAGGCGGCGGCCATGACGGGACGAGACTCTGGAAGGGCGGTGGCCATGATGGGGCGAGACTCTGGAAGGGCGGTGGCCATGACGGGGCGAGACTCTGAAATGGCGGGGGCCATGACGGGGCGAGACTCTGGAAGGGTGCCGGCCATGACGGGGCGAGACTCTGGAAGGGCGGTGGCCATGACGGGTCGAGACTCTGAAATGGCGGCGGCCATGACGGGGCGAGACTCTGGAAGGGTGGCGGCCATGACGAGGCGAGACTATGGAAGGGCGGCGGCCATGACGGGGCGAGACTCTGGAAGGGCAGCCATGACGGGACGAGACTTTGGAAGGGCGGCCATGACTAGACGAGACTCTGGAAGGGCGGCAGCCATGACAGCTGGAAAGTCTGGAGTGAGGGGTACTGTGAGAGTGCCGCGTTTCTCCTCTGCGACCCACACAGCAAATGTAGAACCGTTCAGTTGCAGGGCCAAGTCGATATAAAATTCCAAAGTCCAATGAGGATTGTGCAGTGGCATGGCTGAACCCGAGCGGCTCAGATAGCCCCCCTCTAAAAAAAATCATGAGGCATACAGTATACTTCAAGTCCATTGAAGTCAAATTTGAAGTCAAACCTCAATAGGACGTTTTCCTTGATGGAGACGCATGATCCTCGCTACTGGATTCATTTTGGTCGGTTGTTCTGTAACGTGTAAGCAGGGACGAAGAGAGGTGTGAATCCAGTTGCAGCTGTATTTATTGAAAATGAAAAGAAAGATAATCCAACTAGAGGGTCAAAACCAGGAGCAGGAGCGCAACAGCTTCACACAACGTGCAAAGACAACAACCGACAAACCAAGACTGAAACACTGAAATCACAGTACTGTCCTAAAGTCATATGGAATATCTCATTTTTATTTTTATCAACATGCATTTTAGTGTTTTTGTTACAAGGATTTGTTTTTTAAACATGTTTCTGGAGGACTAGGAGTAAGACTTATTATGCTCATGTTATCATGTATGAGATTTGGAAAGCATATTATGACTATTATTTAGGATGTGAGGGTTAGATTTATATTTTGAAATTGAATATATTGTATATATACTAAGGTTCATGATCTGAACAAATTATCAAATTTTATTGTCATTAGATAATAGTGGTTTGTGAATGTATTTTGTTGTATAAGTTTCACATTATTGTGGGATTTGTGATTCATTTAGATTATAGGGTAAGAATATATTTTTTATTATTTTGAAGTGAAAGGTTGAATTGAGACACTTGGGGTAAGATGCCTGCCTAAGTATAAATGTTATCTTAAATCAATAAATACATTTAAGCACAAATAGAAAACTGTAATAGATATAACCTTAACTTTTGTGTAATTTGACAGTAAAATACTTTTAAAAGTAGGCTACCTTTAATTTATCTGTAGTTGTCCCATTTAGCCACTTTTTTTTTTTTTTTATCACAAGGGCTTGAGCTTGTGTTAACCACAGGCTATATTTTAAGCATTTAACCCAAAACCCATTAAAAAAAGCCATTGACTTTGCGATGATGGAACCAGAAGTGCTAAAATGCTAACTCTTTTCTTGGTTTTTGCCTAAAAAAATATATATATATATATATTATTATATATATTATTATGCCTCTAGTTAGAAAAAATAAGAGTAATAAGAGAGTAAAATACGTGCACCTTGGCTTTTCCTCACATCCTCGTTTTCATTTAAGAAATTATAAAAATAGAGCCTAACCTGACTAATGGCCTGTTCACGCCAAGGACGAGTTCTCAATATTAAAGATTAGTACAGTTCACACCACAGCTATAACTATAACAGCCCAGAGAAAAGGGGAAAAAATAGGAAGTAGGAAAAAAATACTATGGGGGTCAATGGGGTCCATCAACTGTTTGGTTACCGACATTCTTCAAAAGATCTTACATATCTAACGATTTGAGGGTGAGTAAATGATGACATAATTGTACCTTTAAGAACTATTCCTTTAAGGTCCATTTCATCATGCCATTTTATTAGGGTCACTGGCCCTTTAAACCGGCGCGGAAGTGTCTTACTAGTATAAAACGTCACGTACAGTAGAGTGTCATTGACAGACGAATGAATCGCTAGTGTTCCGTTCAGTTGCAGAAACGAGTCAACTTCGGCTCGCTGTCATTCTCTCATCTCGAGCTAGACAGCGGACTTTTTGCAGATCAAATGTTATTTTAGGACGGGCTGAGGACAAGAAAGAAGATCGCTGTCAAGACGAGAGTAACTTGAGGAATGGCTTCATCTAAGTGTACGAGTCTAAGCGGCGCGCTGATCAGACAGTTACTGGACTCGGTGGACAGTGTGCTGTTTGACTGCGATGGCGTGATATGGCGAGGGGACCAGGCCATCCCCGGAGCCCCTGAGGTTATCAATTCATTGAAGAAAAACGGAAAGCGGGTGTTTTTTGTCACGAACAACAGCACGAAAACCCGAAAAATGTACGCGGATAAATTAGGCAAGCTCGGGTTCGATGCCACCGCGGACGAGGTGTTCGGGACGGCGTACTGCTCGGCGATGTACCTCAAAAATGTGTGTAAACTCGACGGAAAAGTCTATTTAATTGGGAGCAACGCGATGAAGCAGGAGCTCGAGGAGGTGGGAATCCAGCCGGTCGGTGTGGGGCCTGACCCCATCTCTGGAGTTCAAATCGACTGGGCGAATGTTCCTCTCGATAAGGAGGTCCAAGCTGTACTGGTCGGGTTTGATGAGCATTTCAGTTACATGAAGCTCAACAGAGCTCTGCAGTACTTGTGTAACCCCGACTGTCAGTTCGTGGGCACTAACACGGACACGAGGCTGCCTCTGGAGGGAGGCAAAGCGGTCCCCGGTAAGCAAATATCAATGACGTCACAAATATGATTCACCTGAATGTCGTGTTATCATAACGACCTTGTCTTCTACTTATCTACAGGGACAGGGTGCCTCCTACGGGCAGTAGAGACCGCTGCACAACGCCAAGCTCAAGTGGTGGGAAAACCCAATAGCTTCATGTTCAAGTGTGTGGCCAGCCAGTTCGACCTGGACCCTCAGAAGTGTCTGATGGTCGGAGATAGACTGGACACTGACATCATGCTAGGGTCAAACTGTGGCATGAAGACCCTGCTGACCCTTACAGGAGTTTCTACCATAGCAGAAGCCGAGGCAAACCAGAAGAGCGAATGTCCACATCGCCAAAGAATGGTGCCTGACTACTATGTAGACAGCATTGCTGATATTTTACCTGCACTACAGGCTTAGTCAGAATTTACTTGAGATTGACCTACTTTAGTAGAGAATATTTATCAATATATGGGTGTCAGTGTGGAACAAAATAACCTATTTTAATATTACAGTTTAACAGAAATTGTATGTTTTTTCACAAATATGCAGTGTGACTTACTATCAAGGCTTCTTTTTAAACTGGCCTACCTCTTTTTTTGAATATCCCACTGTTTTTAAAGTTAATATAAGGGCTATATGTCAGTGTTATTGTTTGTTTTATTGTTTTATTTTGTTTAAAAAAATAATTTGTGACATTTGTAATGTGTTTTCTGATCAGTAACAATCGGGTTCTACAAAACATGACCCTCAAAATTGTGCTGTTTGTTTTTATTTTATTAGAAGTACTTGTTCAACTCTACTGTTAATTCACTTTACTTGTAACATAAGTGAGAAAATGTTATACATTTTTGTAATTATTATATTTTGCACTTAAATAATAGCTTTGTCGTCACTCTTTAACCCATCAACCTGGTAGGATTTTACTTCTCACTGCGGTTTGAACAAAGTGTTCATCTGACTGATCAAATAAAAATGAATTATTAATTAAAAGTGTTCTTTTTTTCTTAATAATGTACTTACAGGGGTATTTCACCCAAAAGTCTGTCATTATTTACTCATTCTCATGTACAAACCTGAAGAACATAATACCACTGTAAAAAAAAAGTTATCAATAAGTTATGACAACATTATGGTTTTACATTGCTTTAACTCATCAAAATAAGTTAAGCAATTTTCAACTTTTTTTTTATAAGTTATACTCATAACTTATACTCATAAGTTACACTTTTATAAGACTCAACTAATTTTTAAGTCAGTTTAATGTAATTTAAGTTGAAATGCAGCAACTTTTTTAAGTGTAGAAGATATTTTAAGAAATTACATTTTAAAACCATCATTCTTCAAAACGTCTTATTTTGTGTTCCACAGAAGAAAGCAAGTATATGTTTGGAACGACTTGAGTGTGAGTAAAGGATGACAGAATTTTCATTTTTGGGTAAACTAACCTTGTAATGCGATTGCTCTTCAATTTTCTCACTATGACCACATCTGAAGTTATTAAAGTCACCTTGGTCAGTCAGCAGCCTAAAGGCAAGGCCAGTCGATGCCTTAAAACTGTCTCTGCGACGAAAAGCCCTGTCCACAGTGCCGATCTACCTGTCCCCTTTGTCTATTGTCTGGTATAGGGGTAGTCAGCCAGTGGGTTGGACTACCTGGTGTGTGGCAAGAGGTGGGGGGCAGAGGATGGCAGGGAAAAGTTAGACACCTATACTGCAGGCTCTGCTGGTCAGTCTCAGTCATGAACATTGGCTTATACACAAAAGATTAAGACAGGTATACCGTGAGGAGAAGTAAAACAGGGCAGAATGGTGAGGTGCTGGAAGCATTCAGAAGCCGGTCTGGAGGACCCACAGAGCATGGTGAGAGTTAATGTGGTTATATTGTTGTTTCAATTAGCAGAAAACATGCTTCACTCTTAAAAATAAAAGTTCTTAATTGGAATCTATTGTTCTTTAGCATCAATGGAACCTTTCCATTGTTCAAATTTATATACACTGTAAAAAAATATATATTGTTGGTTTTACTTAAAAAAGTAAATAATCTGGTTGCCTTTCAATTAATACAATGAAAGAGATTGGTTTAATCAACAGAAACTCAAAATATTAGGTTATCTGAACCACATAGATTATCCAAGTAAATTTTACAAAAGAAAAAATGTTGTGATAACAAACATTTTTTTACAGTGTAGTGAAAAATGGTTCTTTAGATTATTAAGATGTTCTTAACACTAAGAAAAAAATGGTTCTTTTAAGAACTGTTCATTGAAAGGTTCTTTGGGGAACCCAAAATGGTTCTTCTATTGCATCACTGCAAAACCAACCTTTTGGAATTTTTATTTTTAAGAGTGTAGCACAAATATGTCAGTTTGTGTTTTGCTTAGCTCTGTTTTATGTCTTGCTTATGTGTACAAACCATAAATATTCTATAATGTGAATGTGCAATGGCCTTAAATGTTACTCGGAGGGAGATGAATGTGTGTTTGGATTTTCTAGCACTGTGGTCCCATCAGCTCCTCCAGGGTTCCTCACAAAGTTCTCTGGTGCAGTCTCACTGCCATGCTGCTCATTGTTATCATTGCTCTCAGTGTGACGGCACATCTAGGGCTTCAGCACAAGACACAAGTAAGAGTCTGAGCATTTCAAAATGTGAACATTTTCAAGCTTCATTAAACACGTTAGCACTGAAAACAAACCTTTTTCCACAGTCTTCCCTGCAGGTTGTCAGAATTCCCGATCACATGGGCGACTTGATCAATCAGTCGGCTTTGATTGACAAGCACAACAATGTAGTGACCTACTCTGTGACTTCCCATGTCAACTACACCTCCACTGTGATTTTTGACATGAGACATGTAAGACTCTTTTCTTTCTGCACAGATTAGGCTTTTCCTCTAAAGCTCGGTTACATTTCCCTATCTCTCTTCCTCAGGGGTTGGTATGCTATAAACCTGACAACCAAGACAGCTGCTTTCTTCGCCGGATGGAAAGTTTGGATTACGAGAATGTGCAATCTCAACTAAACAAGACGGAGCAACAGGTAAAAGATTTCTACTTGTCGAGCTTCCTAGTTTTGTGCCAGACCAAAAGATCTGATATGTTAACCTGCAATAATACATTATATTAAATATAGAATATATACATACACACAACCGTTCAAAAGCTTGGGGTCAGTAAGGTTTATTAAATTGATCAAAAGTGACAGTAAAGACTTTTCAAGATGTTTCAAAAGCTTTCTTTTTAAAACTTTCTATTCATCAAAGAATCCTGAAAAAAGACAGTATGACAGTTTCCACAAAAAATACTAGGCATCACAACTTTTTTCAATATTGATAATAGTAAAAAATGTTTCTTGAGCACCAAATCTGCATATTAGAATGATTTCTGAAGGATCATGTGACACTGAAGAGTAATGGCTGCTGAAAATTCAGCTTTGCCATCACAGGAGTAAATTGTCGAGTCTCCTATTTTTACCATATGAATGAGAATGCCAATTGCTACGGCGTATTTAACCGGGTCACATTCAGCAGCTAAGACCCTATATGCCATTTAAACGTAAAGTTGGCTGGCAAATTGACTGACACTTGAACGCAGCTCCACCCCAGTGCTCTTGGGAAGATTAGAGAGCACTTTTGGCTGCTTTCTCCTCCGTGACTCCTGAAAGGGAGTAATGGACCGCACCAGCTCAGGAGGGTTTTAGTGTAGCCGAGTCCGAATTCCACAGACCATCTGATCCACCTTGGCTGGATCGCGTTACAGGATAGGACCACAGGGTGCACAATGGCCACTCTGTTGGCTTTTTCCTCTTATAAGTCACTACTGGAAAGACAGAGCTCCCGTCCGCAAACAGAGCAGAGACCTGTGCTGGACACACTTCTCTCAGCACTTAACAAGATTCATGCGCTGGGTTATGATCTGTGCAGAATGGCATGGGTTGTTGAACCGATAAGTATCGCTGACCACTTAAAACGTTGGTCTCGGTTGAGATTTTTGCATCATTGCGTTTGATTAAAGCCATTAGAAAACTTTTTGGAAACTCAATCCGTGGTCAATAGCCTTTTGAACAAGATTTCCAATTTTTGGTGCACAATGAGCTATTGATAGGCATAAACTGCTTGTCTCAGGCTCGCTCAAGCATCAGTCCGCTTTAACAAGTGTCTATCTGATCTCTCAGTGGAGTAAGTGGTGTAATTACAAATGGCTTTTGTACTAGAGGAAACACTTAAACCCCTCAGACACAATTATACATTTAAGAGTTATACAGTGTTTGCGTTCACACAGGAACAATATGGTGAGTCGGTATCACAGCATTAGAGGATAATTTACTCTGCAATGATATACAGTGAGATATGTGATGATTCTCACAGGTTCGTCAGGTCTGGGTGGTGGGAAATCAGACTGAAAAACACACCGAGTTTTTGGGAGTGCTGCCCGGCAGTCGTGTTGAAGCTTCCACCCTTCAAGAACCTCTTCAGTCCCTCTGTCAGCAGGCCTCTGTGTACTGGACTAGAAGATCTGATGGTAAGGTTATGTCAAACATGTATTTACTCATCAAAGAATCCAGAAAAAAAGTATAACAGTTTCCTCAAAAATATTAGGCAGCACAACTGTTTTCAATATAGATAATAATGGCATCAAATCAGCATTTTAGAATGATTTCTGAAGGATCATGTGACACTAAAGACTGGCGTAATGGCTGCTTGCTCTTGTTTCTAAGAAAAGGGATCATGTTGGCATGTCCATAAACCAAATCATTACTTTTCTATGATACATATTCTGACCTTTTTCTCTGTGACTTTTTTTTGGAATTCTTCGTCCCTGTTTCTCTCTCGTTTTTACTTCCTTTACTATGCGGACACTAAAGCAGGAGCAGGTTCTCTACAACCGACACGCCACTCACATTGAAATTCAACTTTGCTATCACAGGAATAAATTACATTTTAAAATAGAAAACAGTTGTTTTAAATTGTGATAACATCTCACAGTATTACATTTATAACTGTATTTTTGATCAAATGAATGCAAGACTTTCAAAAACATAAAAAAACAATGAAATGACAGCATTTGTGGCATAATGTTACAGTGAAGCATGTACAGTGGAAGTGGCCAATTTTTTGAGAAATATAGTGAATATAATTTTAGACATTTACCCCTAGTTTCATAGACAAGGAAATGCATGTTTGAGCTGTTTTAACTGAAAGCAACTTGCACTGATATATCTTAAAAGATGCCCTTGTTTGGTCTCAAGATGCACACCAGTAATGTTTTTTTTCAAAGGCACTTTATTAAAGCTACTTAAATGTCCTGAATTGAACTGAAGGCCTAATCCTGGCTTAATCTAAGCCCTGTCTCTAAAACCAGGCCATAAACACTTACATTAAACCTGCATTCTTGTGTTAAAACGTTTGTATTACTAACCTTTTTATGGTTGTTTTAGGTGTTACGTTGCCATGGCGAGAAAGTTGTAAATTTGGGTATAACTTCACACAGGAAAGGTAGAAAAGGGATTTATTTTTATTTTACACTGAAATCATGTTAAAACGCAAAGTTTATATCTTGTTGCTATACTACTGAAACAGTGAGTACTTTGTCATTTACAAACTGGCCCCATTCACTTCCATTGTAAGTGCCTCAATGTAACCCAGATTTAAAAAAAAAAAATTAAAGAAAAGGAGAAAATACATTTTAGTGGTAATTAATACCACAAATGCTATACTAAGCTAAAATTGTACTGTACATTGTACGTTTAAATAAAATGTTAAAACATTGTATCAATTGATTTTTGTGACAAGAAATGTACAGAAGACATTTAACAAGCCAAGAACATGCTGAGTTTCTCAATAAAGAGCACAGTGTGACAGAAACCTGATCCAGTATTCCAGTTAGATGGAGTTGTGACCTTTTTAGAGTGACAACCAGCAGAGCATGAACAAGGAACAGGACATTGATTATGATTGTCAGCGGCACATCTATAGAAATAAGAACCTTGAGATTTCTTTCCTTTTTTTTTCTGAAGGTCCCGGGAAACAAAGACTTATTTACTTCTGCATCGACATCTGCTTCCCCAGCAACATTTGCGTTTCTGTGTGTTTCTACTACCTGCCAGAGTGACATTCCTGTACCAGTGTACCAGCACATGCCAGGCAAACAAACAAATGTCTTGACATCGACGAGAGCAACTGGAAAGGCTAAACAAATGCCATATTTAATGCCAATCTGGCAACAAGGCCAGAACCATCTTGTCATGTTATCTGATAAATCCTTATCTTCATCCTCTCTTGTATTTAGCCCCATTTTTGCAGTGGTTTGAACATGACTTGGCTCAAAGACTGTAACCTGATGCAGATGAGTAATGGAAAACACTGCTGGTCTACAATAAAGCACCATTGTGTTCAATCACTCATATATTTTAATTCAAGAAGGGAATCATTCAGTGATGTCTGGATAATAATCAAAAAGCTAAATGTATTCGGATTGTGCTACTGTAACATTAATTGGCAAAATGTGTGGATGCATACAATTACTGGGTATATGCAACAAAGTATATGTATCCTACCAAACATTTAAATTAGCAATGATAAGGATACAACATTTTGACAGTTTTTTTGCTCAGTCTTCATCATCATAGCCATTAAGGGGTTATCATTAATGCAACAAGTCCATTTAATACCATGAGGATGGTTCATAGATCCATGAGTTTCTTCGGCAAACTATCCAAGGACACTGTCATTGAAGGCCAAACACACAACAGCCTTCTGATGGCCGCTGTACTCCCGTTTGATCTCTCCGGTCTCCACACACCACAGACGTGCCAGGTTATCAGAGGACGCTGAAAACCCACAACAATTAACATATAAGCAGGAACGCTTCAAATGATTCCACTGAGGGCAACATACAGTTGTGAAAGAAAAATGAAAAACATATTTTAAATTTCTTATTTAGCACTGTCCTGATGCATGGAGAAAACACGACATGCAGGGAAAAAATAGGTATAACAGTCACGAATTAAGAATAATTTACTATTATTACTACGGTAAGTAAATGTAACATATGTAACAAGGACACTGTGAAATAAAGTGTTACCCAAACATTATTAAGAAAGAGGAAGTAAACTTCTGACCACTGACCAGAATAATTAGCATGAAGTATTTTTATCTTGTGTAACATTCTTCATGGCAGAATTCAACACCAAAAAAAACAAGCCAAACCAGAACCAAATCAAAACAACAACACAAAATAATCTCTTATATTGTGTCTCCACCAGACGCGAACGGCACGGCACGACGCGAAAAAAGCCATTATAATCAGTACTGATGCTGTCTACACTGGATGTGGCGCGACAAATTCCCGACAGTAAAATTATGCTTCCTCCTATTTGTTGACGTACTTCAAGTGCTTGTGGTACTTCTGACACGAAGAAAAAATGGATTTGCAATAGTTGCTTTGTCGTTGTTGGACCCACTTTATATTAAGGTCTGGTTTCACAGACAGGGCTTAAGATTAGGTCAGGATTAGGCCTTAGTACACCTATTACTTATTGGTGTGGATCTTGAGACAAAACAATGACATATTTTAAAATATGTCATTACAAGTTGCATTCAGTTAAAAAATTGCATTTTAGTCGGGGACAAGCCTTAAGCCTAGTCTGTGAAACTGGGGGTTAGTGTCTTTAAGTACTCTGTACTAACATTTAAATTAATAGTTTGTTATAATGCACTTATTGTGTACAAACATGTTGTGACATTGTACTTGTATTTAAAAAATGTAATTAATTTCTTTAGTAACATCTGCAATTACACTGTTGATCCTTCTCTTACACCCTTAAACCTAACCATACCACAAAACTGGTTGCTCTTTATTTCCAACAAAGTACTGAGTAATATAAGTTAACTACATTGGTTAAGATTAGGTTTAGGGGTAGTTTCAGGACCAGTACCTAGTTATTACCCAGTTACTACAATAAGTACATTGTATGTAGACATGCAGAACAGGACTGTAAAATAAAGTGTGTTCACCTGTAACTATGTACTGTGAATCTCCAGAGAAGGCACAATCCCACATCCAACCTCGGGACGTCTCTCCAGGGTTGTTACTCTTAATACTCAACTCTGTCATTAGAGAAAAGTTGGAGGTTCTCCAAATTTTACAGGTCTGGTCAGCAGAGCATGTGGCCAGTAATCTAGCAAAGAGACGAAAAAATGATGCATTGATTTGTATAATAGTTGTAATCAACTATTTCAATTTTTCACTGTTCTCCCATTGTTCCTCAGATTAGTGTTTTGCAAGACACTCACGTGGAGTCTGGGCTGAATTTGCAGCGTAACGAGTAGCGTTTGTGGGCAGGGATCTTGGTCTTGGGTATCAGTTGTGTCACCTCATCACCTATCCCTCCAGCTAAATTCCACACATAACAGTTGCCCTACAGTGAAAGACAAATAAACCAAACCAGTGAAAGACAAATAAATGTGTACTGCATAAATATATGCAGTACACATTAGCACAACATCATTAGTAATGTGGCATTTTGAAGGTTTAAAGGGATAGTTCACCCAAAAAAGTCATAATTTACTTGCCCTCATGTCGTTCCAATGAAGGTTCCTCCATTGAATGTCTATTCACCCAAAACTCTGGCGGTTCATAAAGAGATATTATGGATTTCTTTTACGATCTCTTTATAAACCACGTTTTGAAGAATCAAAGTTTTGGGTGGATAGACATTCAATGTCTAAAGAGTTATGCGCTTGGAACGACATGAGGGTGAGTAAATGATGAAACAATTTTCATTTTTTGTTGAACTATCCCTTTAAGGACTGCTATTGGTTACTGACCGAGCTGTTGACTGCAGCCATATAACTAGCATCAGGATCAATATGGACTGAATTGACGGACACATCTGGCTCTGGGATGAGCTGTTCATTGTGGTCTGTTTTCAAATCCCAGATATGGATAACACCACTTTGGTCCCCAACGATTAATTCAGCCTAAAGCAAAATACATGTAGAGAAAATGTACTTGTTTGTTCGACTGGTTTGATTGTGAGCATCAGTAGCAGATAATGAAATATTATCCAACTGACCTGATTGGGATGAAGACACACACAATTAATAGGCGCATTGACTTGAAATATCCTTTGGCACTGTAGGTTTCTTGACCTGAATGAAAACAGTACTTAAGTAGCACTTAAATCATCTTAAAACAGACTTTATACATACAGCAGAAAGCTTTCACTACCTCAGGTCCCAGATGCGAGCCATGCAGTCTTCCCCACCCGTGTACATCCACCGACCATCCTCGTGAAAGCCGACAGACGTGATGTTCTTGCTGACACCGTCGTAATTGATCACAGGATTTGGATTATTTGAGTTTAAGTCATACATACGTATGTGTTGATAACCTGAAATGCAAGAACAAAAGTACAGTGTGAAAACTACACAAGTATAGGAACAAAAGAAAACAAAAAGAGTTTGCACTGTTTGTAGTTTTATATGTAATGAGGTGCATGCTGAACTTACCAGCAGCAGCAATCATGCTTCTATCAGGCGTTACTTCAAGAGAATTTACCTGCTGGTGTTTGAGTTAAGCATCTTTAAAGTATTTTTTGTACCAGCTGTCCCTTGTGAAAAAGAAGTACACGTTGGAATATTTTTCTTTAAAAAAAAAAAGAGAGAGTACTTATTACAGAAATATTATACTTTAAAAAAAATTACTTAAGTGCAAAGTGAACTTAATGTTTTAATAAACTTAATCACGTTCTTTGCAATTAAATGAAAATGTATTATATTTAAAAATTTTATTAAATGCAATTAGATGAACTGCAGTGTACAATTTTTGACCCACTTAAGGAGGACTAAAGTACATTTTTATATGTAATTTCATAATTACATCTGATTTTTTCAAATATTTAAAGTGTACTTCTGAATGTACTTACAGACATTTATGATTACTAAAATACACTTGTATATGTTGAAATTAACTGTTATTTCTATTGAAATTTGTATGTCATCTATTTAAATAGATTTGTAATTACACATTTGTAATGATGAAGTTGCAATTTAGTACATTTAAATTGTATAACCGGTATACTAATACTGAATAACGCACTACAGTTAAAATTATAATCAAGTACTTTACATTTTTGTTAGTCAACACTTTAAAATAATTGTAAAGCAGAACAAAAGATTATTAAAAAATAATACACTTTATTTTAGGGTGACTTTGTTAGCATGTAATTATATGTACATGTATAATACTTATATGTAATTATATAAGTAGTGTACCATATAAGTAATATTAATTAACAACATGTTCTTGGTTTGGGTTAGGAATAGGTCTGGGTTAGGTTAGTTACGTGTAATTATGCATAATTTACTGTTAATACTACACTACAGTAAGTACATGTAACAAGGACACTAAAATAAAGTGTTAGCCAAAACTTCTATTTTGACATTAATACAAAGTGAACTTTTTAATTGTGTTTAGAACCGTAGTCCTGAAAGTGAACGCTGTTGTTGGTGAAGGATACAGAGTCCTGGTGCTGGACGGTTCTTGTGCAGATGCCGCTGTGAGCCTGCCAGAATCTCACGGTGTGATCATAACCAGCAGTGGCGAGAATCACCGGATCACTGCCCACGGTGCCTTGATTCACATTCATGATGAACTCAATCCAGACCTAACCACAACTTCGCAGGAGAATGACTCGTTTTAGCAGTGGCTGTTGAAAATTCATGAATATACCTCGATACGTTTTAATGTACTTGTTTCTGTTGGCAACAAGATCAAGAGAACAATCTGTTGTGATAGCTTGATATTATTTTTATGGTGTTAAAATGCTCTCTGAAACATGCAATTGGACAAACTTGATTAGAAAAAAGAGAAAGAGTCAATGGTCTTACCTGAGGGCGAATAATACACTAGAAAGTCGATTAGATAAATGTAAAACTATGATCTCAACAGCGAAATGAACATTATTTACAAACGTCAAACCTAAGCGGCGCTCCATCCAAACCAGTCCTCACAGAAACAATTCCTAAATAAAAGGTTCCGAGGCAGTGCTCAGTATTCATTGTTTTTATTAGTTAACGCATTTGAGCAAAATTAGTTTGAAACAAACATGCAAAGAAACATACATCAAGTTAATTAATTTATAGACCAGTTACAATACAATGAAATCAAATGCGACATTGGAGCAAAATGTCAAAAAATACATATATTATTAGTCACTACATATGCATTTGAACCAAAGTGAATTTAATACAAGTTGGAATTTAATATAGTTTATTTGATTTCACATGAGGAACCATGTTTTGTCACTTTGTTGCAAAACACCATCCAACCACAGAGGAGGCAAGGTTTTGTTTCACTTCAACGGGGTCAGCGAGTGCACATGACAAAATCCTTGCCCTCATTCCACTTCTGCTTTTAGGAGATGGAAGAACCTACAATTTAAAAAGAAGATTAAATTACATCCTTAAATATTCAATATTGAAAATAAGTGGCAAATGGTCCACATGATTAACCTTTAGATAAATTTTGCATCTCTCCAGAAGGAACTTCCACTGCAGAATTGTCCTTTCAGACTCCGACAGACACAAAAACGCTTCTGTCTGTCAAGAAAAAATATTTGACTTTTATTCTTTACAGTACACACAGACATACAAATTCTATAATATATTATTTACACAGTTCGTTTAAATGTTTACTTATTATATAATGTTAGACACAGGTCAGGTGAATGACCCCAAGGGTTGTGGTATCACTGCACAAAGGTTTTTGTCAGAGACAAAATAGTTGTAAATACATTTACAGAGTCTTGACCAGCATTAATGCAAGTATTAGATGCGCTCACTTTACAGCCCAGGGTTTTCTCAGCCATTGTTCCTGCCAAGTTGCACGACTGCAAAGTGCCAGTGTGATCACTGATGTCCAGCAGCAGATCAAAGCCTGTAGTAGCCTGGAGCGATTGTCCTTGATTTGGACAGGCATCATTGGAACACGTCTGAATCTCCTCACTGATTCGAAATTTGCATTTGGCACTAGTGGAGAAATTATTTATTAAACTCAGGTTTGTGAACATTAGGCATGGTTACCACTCTTTTTCAGTGATCATTTTCTAGGACATTTTCGATTTCACTACGGCGGCAATAATAGACAAGGATCAGGCACTAAAGTAATATATTCCTTTTAAGTCTTTAAAAGACGTACAGTTTATAGCCATGACTTAACTATGAAATCAGTTATTTAATATTTTTTAATTATACAGTATGACAAATGATTCTCGAAACCAATTTCAATACCATAGCAAAAAAATATTGGAAATTTTACTTTTTGAAAATAAAATTATTAAACAAAAGCCAATTAATTATTACTGTTAATAATAATTATAAGTAAATAACAGATTAAAAATGTGCATGTAGCCGTCAAACATTTATGTAAACATGTACTTGTTACCGGCAGGTCTATTAGTTTGCATTTTCACTTAATGCACACATTTATTTTGACTTATAAGACTTTTTTTGTCTTTTCTGTAGCTATGGTTATCACTGTCAATCAACACAATTTTGGATTCATTTCCACATTTAAAAATGGTTGTCCCTCCTGAAACTTTGCAGTGTGTACGTAGCAGCGTGAAAAATACAACTTTTATTCAAATGGTGAATGGGTTATGTACATATGGCAAACTAACCCTTTATAATATAGAGCACTATTGAGAGGATTCTAATTAACTTCTTAAACACCTCTTATTGGTCATTGTGTTCATGTGCTCAACATTGGCTACAATGCATAATGCTGTAAAAACACGTTGTAACTAGAAACCTTTGATACTCTATAGTCAGATTAGTCACCTATCAGCCGGGACCTTTTTTTTTTCAATTTCAGTATAGAAATAGTACCAAAGTACTTTTGACATCAATCAGAACTAAATAAAACAGGCTGTGTCACTGCTGTAGGTTGCCATGCTGACCCCTGCCTTATATTATGCATACAAATTATTAGTTAGTAAATTAATAAATTAAATGTTAAGGTTAGGTAGCTGCTTACCAGTTGACATTTGCTGCAAAGTGCAAACATTTTAACAGTTAATAACATTAGCTACCTGATGCAAGGGCCGATATGAGACCATTCAAAATACTTCTCTCACGTGTCAAATCTCAGCGTCCCTGAACACAGCACTTTCTGCAACTAACGGTAAATGTTTCAGGGAGCAATAAACTCTTCATTCTCGGCTAAAAGAAAACAGGAGATTTGACATTTTCTCTAATTTTCCAGCATGCGTGGGAACCCTGATTAGGTCATTGTACAAAACTGTCAAAGCATTGCACACTTACCATTTCTTGCGAATGACTTTGGAGATGGAGGAACTTAGATCAAGAGTGGTGATGAATCCATATGTTATGCAATGAAAGACATCAGCATGTTCTTGACTTCTGGCTTTGAGTTGGTTCACAGTCAGAACGTCACTAATGGAATCCACTGAGAAATAAATGTAAGGATACAGTTTTACTGTGTGTTACTCTATGAGCTACACATACTGCATTGTTGATGTAGAGGTCTAAATGTATATAGATCAAACGACTTACATGGCACATCATCACCTGAGAGGATGTCTTGGTCATCCAGTCCTCCGGCTTCTAACAGTTCCCTTATACACGTGTACAGCTGGTTGGCTTCTGCTGTATCTAGAATGCAATTGAAAGAATATAAGGATTTTAACGATAAAGTCAGATTGTTAAAACATTACAATAGTAAGTTTTTAAATAGATTCTTTAATCTAGCGTATCACATCACTACCAGGGTTGACGGTTATGATTGTTTTTGAGGTCGCTGTTGCTATCATACAACTACGAAAACTGTCAAAGGTGATGCGAGCATCTGCAATAAACAGCACTGGGAAAAAATAAGTATAATTAATTAAATTCCTCACATATTAGAAATTGCAATTGGAAAATAAACATACAAATAAACATTACCTGCTTCTCTTTGTGTCAGTGTTTGTAACAGCCGAATGGTTTCTTTATCCCAACTGGATGAAAAAATAAATTAAATGACTTTATTTAGTGTTTGGCGTTGATGTTTGCAGTTAATTTTAAAAAACAAACTGAATTCATGCAGTTTTACTCACCACACTAAAGGAAATGATGTCCCAGTGTCATCAAAGAGCTTTATTTCTAGCCTCTGTCCTTTACGCCCATCAGATTTTGAGAAGAATTTCTCCTCTCCAACCTTTGGATGACAAAATCTCAATCACTGAAAAGGATCTTTACATCTGCAGGGTGGAAAATTGCTTTTTTATTGCCCACCAGTCACGGATGTCAGGGTATGTTAACTTCCCTGACATCCGTGAGAAGGGCTGACAGTATATTGTTGGAATCTTACCGACTGCAAAGCTGCTAGCATGTTAATAATGTGTCCATCCAGACTCTGTCCGTTTGCAGTAATGTCTCCCAATGAATAGAAGTCCCTTGGGTCTTTAATTGGCATGTGGAATAGCGGCAGAATCCTGGCCTCTGTTTCTAAATCTGAGCATATTCTAATGCTTGAGTGAGTCTCTGTTACCAACAGCCTGTAGGTACTGAGATGAAATATGGTTATGTATCACTTACAAATACAGTATGATACAGAATATTTATTAGTTAGGTGTGATTTTTCATTTTATCCTCTCTTTTTTTTTTTTGTTTACCTGGGAGTTGAAGGGCAAAATCTTTCTTCTTTCTCATAGTCTTTGGTCACAACGAGGGGATTTTCAATTACAACTAAAACAGAAGATGCTATTTTGGCTCACAGTTTCAGTTCAATGTAGGTCATCTATTATTATAAGTTTTTTTTTATTTTTTTTATTTCATCTATTATTAGTAGTTAGTTTTGTTAACACAAGAATGTGACATCTAAAATTAATGATTACTACTGCTAAATCTCACCACAATCCCCAATCTGAAAGCAACTGCTCAGTCCTTGGATGTAATCCTCGTTTCCCCATGCAGACACATTGATAAAATGTTCTGGTGAATCTTTTACGGTGAAGCTGAATGTGAACCTTTCAGAGCCAACATCTGAAATCAAAAGAAAAGACTGTTAAAAAAAATAAAATATAATAAAATGAAACCAGGAAATTTGTAATGTAACCAACTTTTCCTGTCTGGAAATCCTCTTGAATCAGATTTCCCAATTATTACTCCAACCACTTTCTGGAAAAATGAACAAAAAAAGGCCTTATTTTTCTAATTGAAAACATTCCTTACATGCATTAAAAGACCAATTTTGTTAAAAGCCATTTTATCATTACAAAACTAAGTAGCCTAGAATAAACAGATATAAATAATGTACTATGTAATTGGCCAATTATTCATTAAAATTACGATACCACCATAACCAGGCACTCAAGAACAAGTCTTATTTGCCTCAATAAGTCTCACCGAGTGTGTGATGTTTATGTTTAGGTCACATATTGGCACATATCGTTGTACTGGAGCGTACGTCATTTTCATCTCTGTAACAACAGTGACACAACGGGAAAAGCACTCATGACTATGTAATTCCAATAAGTAATATCCAACTAGCAAATGAGAGTTATCAACAAACATAAAAAGTTAGCAACATTCCTACTGACCTGACGAACTAACGCTGAGGTAAAAGAGTTTCGCTGCTAATTGTTACTTAATTTGTAATCTATATAACTCGTTATATAATTAAAATACTCTTTAAATAATTAATCAACTTTTTATAATTGGTTAAGTTTCGAGGAAAATCTCTCACTTCTTACAAAGTCAAGGGCACGCGAAGAATGAAGGGTCTCTCTCTCGACTCCGAGCTATGAAGAAATGTGACCGTTTCTTCTTACGAGCGGGAGCGGAGCAGCGTCATTTTGGCGGTTCAAGACATGATGTCACCTAAGCTGTCACTGCTGCTAATATTTAAAAACAGCAACAACAAATGAAACAAAAATAATTGTTTTAATTCAGATTTTAATAGCGGAAAACAAAATAAAAAGACAGTTTTTATGTAATAGGAACAATTTCAATAAATTATGTATTTATGATGCAGACAATAACATAAACACATTCATGCAGGATTCAATAAACTATTAAGATTTCGGATGAACAATTCGGTTGAAATACACACACACACACACATATGGTAGTGGTGGTGTGCAGTGGTTAACTTAATGTCACATTTTTCTTTACTTACACTATCAGAAAAAAGATGAAAGAAACCAAATACAATTCTATTTTGTATTTTTATATATGTAATTAATGTTCCATTTATTAAAACCAAGTATAAATGTCATCAAGTTAGTACACTTATTCCAAAATAACTCAAGGCAGTAACAATTAAAACAATATATTTTATTTTTGTGAACTGATGTTCAGCTGTACTTTTTAATAGTCAACTTAATTTCGGTTTATCAATCAGTAATCTCAGTAATCACTGGTCACAGACACGAAGATGTACCTTAAATTTCCTCAAGCTGATTGCTCACAAAAAAAAAAAAAAAAAAAACAGTCGCCATGTTTTTGGGCCATTTCAATTTTTATTTTGATGTGACAAAGTGGTTAAGCTGTTTATTTGCTTTATAATAAGTCTTCCTATTAACCACCATCCACCAGGAGCCATTTACATTAAATATATATATATATATATATACAGTTGTGGTCAGAATTATTGGCACAAAAAAACCTCTAACCTTTCATTGAAATAAAAGAATGGAAAGTAGGGGGAAAATCACATTATGAAATAAATGTTTTTCTCCAAAACACGTTGGCCACAATTATTGGCTAGAATTTTTTATGAGTAAAATATCTCTGAAGTATATTTTCATGAATATTTACATTATCACACCAGGGTGACTAAACACGAAATTGTCTAGCTATGACTTGTTTCACATGAGCTTCTTATTTCACAAGAGTATAAATATGAGGAAACTCAAAGGCCAAATTCTCTTCACAATGAGTAAAACCAAAGAATATAGTTCTGATGTGCAGCAAAAGATTGTTGAGCTTCACAAAATAGAAAGTGGCTGTAAGAAAATTGCTAAAGCATTGAAAATCCCCATTTCCACCATCAGGGCAAAAATTAAGAAGTTCCAATCAACTAAAGATGTTATGAATCTGCCTGGAAGAGGACGTGTGTCTATATTGTCTTAATGCACGTTGAGGAGGAAAGTGTGATTGGCCAAAGACTCTCCAAGAATCACAGATGGAGAATCGCAGAGATTAGTTGAGCCTTGGGGTCAAAAAGCCTTAAAAAAATTCAAACAACCCCTACATCACCACATGTTGTTTGGGAGGGTTTCAAGAAAAATCCTCCTCGCTCATCCAAAACCAAACTCCAGCATATTCAGTTGCTATATGACTGGAACTTCAAAAGGGACCGGATTCTATGGTCAGATGAAAATAAAAAAAGAGCTTTTTGGCAGCAAACTCACCAGATGTGTTTATTGCAAACAGGGATAAAAAGTACCCCATGCCCACGGTTAAATACTGCTGGATCTTTAATGTTCTGAGCCTATTATTTTTGCTGGAGGTCCTTGACATCTTGTTCAGATGTACACGGTATCATGGATTCTAGCAAATACCAACAGATAAAAAATCAAAACCTGATGGCCTCTGCTAGAAATCTTATAATGGGCCGTGGTTGGATCTTCCATCAGGACAACAATTCAAAACAAACATCAAAACCAACACAAAAATGTGTCACTGAGCACAAAAGGAAGCTTCAGCCATGACCATCCCAGTCCCTGACCTGAACCGTATAGAAGATGAGTGTGGTGAACTGAAAACAAGAAGCACCAACATGGATCTGGGAATCTGAAGGATCTGGAGAGATTCTGTATGAAGGAATAGTCTCTGATCTCTTGTCAGGTGTTCTCCAAACTCTTTAGGCATTATAGGAGAAAACTCAGAGCTGTTATCTTGGCAAAAGGAGGTTGCAAAAAGGCAATAATTAATAAAAGGGTGCCAATAATTATGGCCAAAGTGTTTTGGAGAAAAACATTTATTTCATAATGTGATTTCCCCCCCACTTCGATTTATTTACTTCAATAAAAGGTTGGAGTTTTGCAAATTTTTTGAATGAAAGATCAAAAGCATAAACAATGCAATTTATTTTTACAGCCATCTTTGATCATATTTACCAGGGGTGCCAATAATTCTGACCACAACTGTATATAATAGGGTTATTATAATGTTAAAAGTATTTTATCAATGTTAATAGTATATGATAATAGGCCTAATAATAATCTCGATAATGACACGTAAATTGCTTTATTGAAGGTTTACAGTTAACATTTTACATCAACAATATTCGAGACTGGTTTTATCAGTAAGTATTTTCATTCATTCATGATAAATCTTGAACATGCTCATATTAGCTTATGCAGACTAATATAAAAATATATCAAATACAGTGGTCTCTGTGGTGTACGGGACGGTCATAATATATCTGTGAACAGGACCCCCAATCTGGGGCTTTTCCCTTGTCCACTTCATGAGCTGAACATCCGTTTACCAGTGTGCAAGCAACAGCAGCAGCCTCATCAGCATGGACAATCACTTCGCTTAGTGTTTATCAACCTTATCTGATAAGAAAACAAGTTTGAGGAAGAATTCAAGTGATTACTTAATTATGTAAATAAGTATAAAGCCATATCATACTGCCATATTATACAGAAAATTACATTTGCTGGTAGTAGTGATGACTTACCTTTTGGGACAAACTTAAGCGAGTGGCTGAATATTCAAAAACGTGATAAGCCCTCCTCTGGCCCATCATTCAGAAACTCATGGCCTAGTCCATTACCACACTTGCCACACAGAACCTGCACATGCATGTTAACATGTATGAACACACATAAACATATTTGTGGTGTTGTTAAATATTAACTAATGTTTTGAATCTGATCTAACCTTGAAGGCTGTTAATGACTCCATCATTTTTGTTACACTGTCCTCTCGGATGGTCTCTGTGAAGGCAGGCCAAGGGGTGGAATGGGCATATTTGGATCTGCTTGAAAAGAGTGGATGTCCACATTGGGAACAAACATATATACCTGTAGAGAAACAATAAATCAGGAAAATGTTCTTTTTAAATTAACATAACACAAACATTTTGTTTTCTTAGCTATAGAATAGTACAGCAAATAGTAAAGGGACTGTCGCCGCATCAGTTCGTTCATCCAATTGATTAACTTACATCATAATCGTCCTAAAGGTAAAGGGAGCAGGTTAAATAATGAATTAGAAGGAAAAAAATACTTACCGGGTTTGAAATGATCTTTATACAACTCCTTCCCGAAAAATGAACAAAATGACATTGTTTGTCAGAGATCAACAGATAAATCAAACAGCGTATTTTATGTGCAGCTCAAGTACGAAGACAAGCTGGGGAACTGACTTAACAACGACGTCAATGTTCCGGTCACGTGACCATTACAAAACTGCTCGGTTGAACTTCCTCCAAAGGACCGCTAGGTGTCAGTGCAGATCTACCGAACACTCAAATCTACGTGGTAAAATCATAGACTGTAAAAATAATTGTTTGATATAAAAATAAGGTTTCATTAGTTAACAATAATTAACTACTTTAGTTAACATAAAATAAGAATGAACAACACTTCTACAGCATTTATTAATCTTAGTTAATGTTAATTTCAACATTTACAACATTATTCTAAATCAAAAGTTGTAATTGTTAACATTAGCTAATGCACTGTGAAGTAACATGAACAAACAATGAACGACTGTATTTTTATTAACTAACATTAACAAATATTAATAAATACTGTAACAAATGTATTGCTCATTGTTAGCACGTTGGTTAATACATTAAAACTAATGTTAACAAATGTGACCTTATTGTAAAGTGTTACCTCAATATGTAAAAACGTACAAATTATACTTTATTTCATAAAAAAATTTCATTAAATGATTACTGATTTATCATTAATGATTAATGAAACATAATGATTAATTAAATCAAATAATAATAATAAGTTTTAATAGAATGCTATGAAATGTTGCATGGAATGTTCATGAGCAACATCTTAAAAAAATGTATAGGCCTGTATATTTATGGCCTATACATTTTTTTTAAGATGTTGCTCATGAATATTCCATGCAACATTTCATAGCATTCTATTATATAGATAGGCAACAGTGGGGTCAAAAATCTGAGGTCACAAGTGAAAATGCAAGTATTTTGCATTTACCTAATTTAAAAAACAAAAAACAAAGAGAAGACTTTTTTATATTAACATTTTACAAACATAAAAGAAATGTCCAGACCCAATTGTACTAAGGATAAACATATAAATTAATATTTTTATTAATACAGGTATAAATGATACTTTCTATATCAATTAATAATAAAGTTATAATAGGCCACATAATGAATGCTGAAATGTTCCATGAAATGTTCTTAAACAACATCCACATAAAAAAAAGAAAAGAAATTACAGTATAGGACAAAAGTTGAAGACTACAAGTGAAAGGAGGTTCGGAGACCTAGAAATAGTGAAGAATCATAAATATCTCTTATTCATACAGTATATAATATAAATTATATTCATTGTATATAATATGTCTTATTCTTAATTAAAATTTTTACATAATGTTTTCTTATATGCTTATATTCAAAATCCTAAAACTTATCACAGTACCAAAATATACTAATTGAAATTATTGAAAATGAGTAGAATTATCAAGTTTTAGCTACATAAGTGCTCATGCCATGCACTCTTGATGTAATAATTTGCATCTACAAAGCTACTTGAAGAACATTTATTAAATTGTTCAGTTGACATTAGGGTTAGGGAGAGAGAAAAAAAGCGAGAGAAAAAAAAACATTCTAGCGACTCTCAGTCTTAAAAGTCTTTGCTGCATTTACCCAGATGATGGGTTTTGCTCACTCATATTTGCAATAGTGTTTAAGTAACTCCGGAAGTTCCAACCAGTCCAAAGCCATTCTGTGAATAATGTGTTTCTGAATTGTCTTTCGGCAGAGCGTCTGCAATGAAGAAACTAAAACACAGGGGCGGAGACAGGAATCATTATAGTCTGTCATACAATAATATCAAATCATATTAGCAAGTAAAAATGAAACTTACAGCCATATTCCACCTGGACAATCCGAACACATTTAGTAGCTGCAAATACATCCACAACAGCATACAGTGGCTTATCGGTGGGGATCCTCTTGGCAGAGGCTCCCATGTCCTCACCATTGATGATAATGTGCATGTCGCCATACCCTTGTCCCTTAGGTACATGGACAACCCCTATCCGACTGCGGCGGGCTGTTGGGGGTAAAGCATTGGTTTTGTACAGATCATCCAGGATGTGACTGTACCTCCCCGGTCGACTGCGTCCCACCAACTTGTCTCTTGGTATGCTCATGTTTTCTACATACAGATGAGTGTCTGTAAAAAATGTTTTAGGCTTGTTTCCTACCTCATCACCTAAATTTGGCTGTTCGCCACCCTCTACTTCTCCTCCATCCTCAATGACTTTATTATGGTTTCTTGTTATTGCAAACACCCAGCTGTCTCCCATTTCCACAAGATCGGGCAGAGAGTATTCTGGCACAGTTTCCAGTGTTCGTGGGTCAAGGGCGGTAAGTCCAATCCTTAAATGACCACACCAACCCAGTTCTTTCTCTTCAATCTCCACTAGGAAGATCTCGCCAGGGCTTAAAGGGTCTTTACTGAAGCAGACGCCATTTGCAAAGCTTTCTACTCGGGTGGCCTGAGTCCCCGAGGGGTCCAGTTTCACATTTGTCCCATGAACTGAGTGAAATTCCATAAACTGACCAAAAACAGCTGCCATTTTGACAGTTCTTTATACAAGTTAAATAAAACAAGATAAGTGAAATGCTTTTCAAGCCTATAAAACAAATGCACTAAAGATAAAACAATGAGTCAGTCACCTTTTTGAAAGCAGAATATTTACATTATCCTCAGTGTTTGCTCTCCTCTTCTCTGGGCATAGTCCTTGTCTTTTTAGCATATACCTCCACCATGGTATCCTTGTGGCCTGGGGAAGTTTCTAGTCCTGAAAGGCAGACTATTTTTGACCTGCTGCATGGCATTGGTGGTTTTAAATAGCTGGTAAGATATGCTGAGGGAAGAATAATGACTGGTAAGAGTTTTAGCCTTCAGATTAGAACTGCTCATTGAAAATTCTCCAAATTTTCACAGATTTTTTTTGTTGAAGATCATAGTGTTAAAAAAAAAAAATCATAAGGAAGTACGAAGTGAGCTTGCATGTATATCTTTTAACATGTATCTTCTCAGTACAGAGAAAGCTGTGCTAAGACAGTGTCACAAATCTTTATCTAGGCCAAATTGTCCTCTTTTACCCCCACCTCAGTACAGTCTGAGATAAAGAAATATTAGTGAGGACTTGGAGACAGGCTGCATTGTGAGAGTTTTTAATTTTTTATTATTTTCCTGTTTTAATGTCAGATTAATTGACCTCGTCCACATGCTCAAGAATATTCTTATATCAATCGGTGGGGTCATTTAATGATTATGTTAGTCTGATTCCCCTAACCGGAAACAGTAGCCTATTCCAGTTTCTAAAAATCAGACAGCAAAAAAGATAGCTGCTAACATATTCAGAATATCCACCATAATTTAATATTTATTTATTTCTGCACATGTCCAAACAAAGTTAATTTCAGGATGATGTTAAATAAAATCTGAGGCTATTGAAAAAATACAAAGTTCTGTAATGAATCTCTAGATGGCGCCGCATAATTGGTCCTGCATTTTTTAAAATGATTTTATAATATTTAGTATGATGTTAGTATGATTTTTACATCAATAATTGTCATAATTTTGAAATAAAAGGCCTTTTTCCTACCCTGATTTTAGCCTCTGATTTGAATGCTCTGTTTGAAGGGCCGTGTCTGCTGTGAGACGTCAGTGTAAACGCCCACTGCTGTGATTGGCGGACATGTTTACATATGTATTAGCTAGTATTACATGTGGAATTCTCTCGTTTAGTAATTAGTACGTTTTTACAATTACAGTTCTCAAGGTTTACTAATCGTAAAAACTGTTGATTATAGCATCATGTTTAGATTGTGGCCTGAAAAAGGTTGCAGTGATGAGCATTGTAACCGACCTCAAACATGTTGAGCGCATGAATACAGCAATCTCGTCATTTTAACTAGATTTCTGCACACTAATGAATGCTTTCATCATAACTAACAGTGTTAACACAATGGAAATGGTTGTTTCTAACGGGAGCTTTTGGCGAGACTCCAGAACACTCCAGCCTTTGATTGACAGAGCTTTTTTTTGATCACTTTCTGAAATTTAATCACAGTTTAAATAACAGATTTTTTTATTTTTGTTGTTGTTGTTTTTTATCAGGGACAACGTACAAAATACATTAATCTTACGAAAAGATGTTTTGTACCAGAGTTAGCCGAAGCTAATTTTCATCTGCAGTCCGCGGACAGGTACACACAATGGCCCTCATTTATCATTCTTGCGTAGAAACAAGCGTATATGTTGGCGTAAGATTATGCTTACACTCCTCTCACCGCCTGATTTATGAAGCTGTGCGTACCTTTGAAATCCAGGTGTACGCGTTTTTAGCCGCGGGATTTATCAAGGGCAGGTATTGCGTACGCAATACCTGCCCTTGATAAATCCCGCGGCTAAAAACGATCGTCATTAGAATAACACGCCCCTATATATTCAAGTCTCCGCTTCCCCCACGCCCTGATTTTACGCCATGGACACACGGAAGACGGCAAAGAAGAGAAACTTCTCTGACGTGGAGGCGAAATGACCTATCACAATGCAATATTTTACAGCACGTCTTCTGAATTAGCATTCAATTTCGAATCACGTTACATGTATTGGTGTGTACAATAGTGATGATGATGATGATGTGATGTGGAGTAGGCCTACCATTCATTCACATTAATAATTGCATGACAATTTGTAATATGCTTCTTATTATTAGTATGATTTGTATTATTAATGACGCTTATTGTTATTTAGAAGAAGAATGTCATTATTATTATTTGTATTATTATTATTATTTAAAAGAAGAAGAATGTATTTTTTATTATTTTGTCAGTCTGAATTATTTGTTGGTCATTGAAAGCCTTTCGTTACCGAACTCAGTCCGTGCGCACCTGCCGATCCTAACCATGGAACGTCAGGGTAAAGCGCACAGGCTCGCAACTGAAGGAATACGCTTATAAATCAAATGCTTTGGTAAAGTCACTAAAATTAAACATTGAAGTCCATGTTGCACAAAAATAAACACTGAAGTAAATAATTACTATGTTTTTGTTTTTTTGTTTTACTGTGGGTCATAATATATCATATCTTTTAGTTTGTCAGTGCGTTTTGTGGTGTTAGGAATTGTTTTTCTGCGCATTTCCGCACTAACTCAAAACGTGCGTACACCACCTCCTGAGCTGGCGTAGGATTTGAGCGTGCCATACGCCAACGTCCATATTGATAAATTTCAAAGTCACCGTGGTTTTGGGTGTACGCCAGGTGTACGCTGGAAATTTGGTGTACGCACTTTTGATAAATGAGGGCCAATATGTACAACATTACATTACAAAATAACTATCAATACTAGGCTACTAGCAAGTACATATAATATTAGTCCAACAATGGTCATTTAAAGTCCCCATGAATTCAAAATTGGCCATACTTACTTCGTTTGCCTAAATTGATCGTTGTGTGGTGAACAATTCATCCATGTAAGTCAATCCATTCCACACAAAAAAAATTTTGGCTTCGTAATCTTTAATCAAAATTTGAAATTTCCCCTCCCCTCTGCATTGGAGGACCTTCCCTGATGACGTAGGTTTGACGGTTTGGTTGTCTGCTTAACATCCGTAACCACGCCCCTCCAACTGACACAGGCTGAATGAAAACACCAACTTGTCTAGATCCAATCAGGTGCTAGTTGGAAAAAAATCCACGCCCACTATTTTGCCTCATTTATCCGTTTCTCTCGGAAATACGTCACAACAGTGGAGAAAAGTCGTTTGCAACTTCCGGTTCACGGGGACTTTAAAAACAATCAGATGTTCAAGATGAAAGAACTAATCAAAAGATTAGATAGTTCAAAGATTAGAAAATTATTCAAATCTACAGACAACTTTAGATTGTTAGGAAGTTGATTCCATTGTTTAATACTTTTAAATGAATAAGCTGTCTGTGCAAAGGCGGAGGATCTTTTCGGGATAGCACAATTTCTGTGAGCATTTTCATCCTACTAAGAGGAGCACTGTGAAGTTGACCGTTTTAGTCACTGGTTTGACTTACTGACATGACAATAAACGATTTTGAGACAAAAGCATCTGACTGTGTAGGCCTACATGAATCATTAGGCCTAAATCACTTTGTCACTGCACTGGTGATTTTGGTTATGTAATCCGTACATATTAAACGATCTGTAACAGCAATAATGACACAGTAAAAACTTTTTTACTCACATACTGTAAGTGTGTTGCACCGTTCCTTTCGGATTCAATATAAAAAGCACGGCATAGTATTTTAATGTCAGACTCTCTGCAAAACCAATGCAGATACTGTGTTTTTCCACAACCTGGCACTGCACAACATTTTGCACTCTTCAAAGGCATGTTTATCGCTTAGTTACTAGATTGTCTGTTATTTACCTACTACTTGTCGTGCTCGAATCAGTGGGTGGGGCTACTGAACTTTAGGGTTTGTGATGTCACCAACCCTGGAAGAAGCTCGTTGTAGTCCCTACAAGCCATTTGTAGTCCTTGAAAATAGATTTCTGTAAAAGAAAATATCTCCCTTTGCATTGAACTTTGAGTTTCATAACTTTGCAGATGTTGTTTATAAATGCTTAAACAGCAACATTACACACTAACTAAAGTTAAAAAAGTGAAATCATAATCAAGGACCCCTTTAACTCAATTTGTTAGCGATCACATCATTATCCACATAGCGCAGCTGATTGTTTGCTGTGGCATCTGCACCTTCAAATACTTGGTATTGTTTGTTGTTAGCAGTCTGCAGCGCGCTTTCAGATGCCCTGTCCAAAAACCCATACTTGTGGTCTTGGCCACTTGAGAGCGCGTCGACCACGCAACCGGAAGAAAGTGCCCAAGACTGTCCTTTGTCTTAAAAATGCCAAAGTGCAGTGCCCTTAATGCACACTAAACCCTTGAATAATACCGCTTTGGAGCGGTGTACATTCATGAAGCGTATACCATCATGCATTATGTTCGGGAACTCATGTGCCCCGAAAACGTGAGATGTCGAGGAAACATTCCACTGTAAGTTAAAGCTGCAGTCTAACTTTTTTGTGTTCAAAATTTGCAAAAATTATATAATGAGCAAGTAGCCTACATCATGAATCCATTTTCCAAATCGTTTTTTTTGTCTCAAATCACTACGGTACACCTATAATACGTGTTTATATTCGGACTATTTTAGACTGGTTCGGGTCGTACCAGTGCGGAGTAGCCTAGTAACTGCGTGACTCGTCATAGACATAAACAGAGAGAAGTAGCTGTTCTTCCGCAAGACGCATGCAGTTCTGATGAGGGTGTTTATTTTGTACAACTTGCAACTGCTTTTTTTTATCACTTAATTAGAAGCACCACAATTTTAATATTGTGTCTTCTGTTAGTTACATTGCAATTGCTGAACAGACATTTAGAAGTTTATTTTAAAATCCAAAGTATGAAAAATCTTTGTAAACACTTGGGGGTGAAACAGGGGGTGAAAGTTAGGGCCCACGCACTTTTGGGGCCCCCAGAGATCGATCTTATTAATGGAATGGGTGCGGTAGGGGGCCCAACCTCATATTCTTTCATAGGGCCCAAAATTGCTAGTGGAACCCATGCCATCAGGTAATCAAAAGTTCTGCACACATTTGCAGTCTTCACGCCCACAGGAAATAAGTAATGTAAGTAGACAAGTAGTCAAGTGCAAAGACCGCAAGTGTGGGTATTTGGACAGGGCAAGAAACACTCCACCTTCCCCAGCTCCACCTGTATAGATCAGCTACGAGGGTTATTTCATGTTATATCTGCAGCAGCAGCATGTCTGTGAATGTATTGGCAGCAAGTCTCTGCACTTAATCTGCAGGAGCAGATCTATTCCACCAAGACCAAATACATTAACATTGCCACATTCATTACCATGGCAATCTCTCCAAGAGATGTCATGACAGAAACATGTTTGGAGTGAACAGTAAATTTACGTCTTGTGTAGCATATTAAAAGAAAAAATAAGGACATGAATTATAAATAACGAGTTTAAATTACTTTTTTTTTTCAATTAAATTGAACAAAATGAATAAATTACAGCATAAAATATATTTTAAGAGTGAGCATTTCTAGTTCAATGTCCGGAGAAAAGTTTATTTGTATTTTATGCATACTGCATTACATATTCCAATAAGCATAACCAGAATAGCCTAAATGAATCTTAATCTGAAAGTGCTGTGCATGTAAACGTGGTCACTGTCACAGATTCAGGACAAATGTGGAGTGCTTATGGGTCATTGACATGTCCTGTTGTGTCTTTATGAGCGTGTTGATGCTGGATTTTTTTTTTTTTTTTAAATCGGGATTAAAGTGGACTCCAGCCATGCTTCCTATAATCAGATTGAAGAGCTGCTGTTGGCAAAATCACATCTGGATGGAGCCTGCGAGGGGGAGGAGTTAGTTTCTATGGAGAGAAACAGCTTCACAAGCCTAATATACCAGCGATCAATGTAGGCTACTGCATAAGTGTTATAATAATTCAAAACTCCGTAGCTGCACGCGCTGCACAGTCCAGATTTACCGATCGACACATGCACATTTGCACAGCCCTAACGAACGATACAAACGCACATCGGTCTGTAACTGTGGTTTATCATAAAGTCTTACGCTGTGTGCAGAGTCAGAATCATGCAAGACGTTTTAAGAAAGAGTAGTCTGTCTCCTCTCTGGAAATGATTCTCGGAACTGCGACTCAGTGTAACTGACGGGACACAAAAGCTGATATCTTTTTTTGGAGATCAGGCGATGGTGCAGAAATTGGGTAAGTTCATTATTTTAAAATGATGTCATTTGCCAGTGCTTCTTAAATGTCACAAAGTTGCTTTAATCTAGTTTATAAGAGAATCCCCTGTCATTTTATATACTGCATGAATCCTGCAAAGCATCTGCTCTGCTGTGATGAATCTCCTGCTGTGTTGCTGTTCATTGCAATGAATTCAAGTTTATCGTATTGCTCAGTATTTGTTTGGCACGTGTCTCTGAGAATGATTAATAATTAATATTAATATTATTATTTTTTATCAATAATACATTCTACAAAAGTTATGTTTGTTTATTTCCAACATTTAGTCTAGATCTTTCAATGGTTGTCTTCCAGTAGGCTGTCCATCAACATGCATTTTACTGCCAGTGGTAGAGTTGTGACGTTCGCGAACGAACCGATTCTTTTGAACGGCTCATAAACATGAACGATGGGAGCCGAGTCGCGGCTGGAGGGGAGCCGTTCTTTCTGTCGTTCTTTTATTCCTGTGCGTGTTTCACACAGATGCACACAAATTAGCTCCTCAGTTATAGGGGAAGGGGCGAAAGCATGATGATAGTTGTGCACCCGCGCGCATCCTTTGCTCCAGTGGAAAAAAAACCCTACGTGCCTCTGTCATTGGGTAGGAGCGGAGCCAATGACTTGTGCACGCTGGCGTCACATGGTTACTCCAGTTAAAAAAAAAAAAAAAAACACGTTCATGTTGATGTTATTGTATCTAGAGTATATATTTACAACTTTAAATATTTTTTGTTTTTTATCAAAATGTTCTTGTGTGATAACAATGTTCTTGTGTGGAAGTGTTAGTGTTTGTAGTAAAAGCTGTTTTGCACAGACATTCATTGCAGCCGGCTTTGTTTTTTATGTTTATTTGTGAGTAGGTATTGTATGAATAACATAAGTCAACATAGCTTTACACATACACACACTTTGTACTAAAGGTAAATCCAAAATAGTGATGTCACTTTCTAAGCAGAGGGATGTTGTGCAACCCTATGGAATATAGTCCACACATGACAAATGAGGTAATAATCAATATTTCAGAATAATTCAAACTCAGATATTGGTGTGTGATATCTGAGTTTTAATTATTTGACTAAAAATCTCACCTCATCATTCCTCCCAGTGATTATTTCCAAGATAAACTGAGATGCCCCCAAGCTGGCTTCTTAAAACTGACTAAATATTTAAAAAGAGCCAAAAGAGCCGTTCTTTTGAACGGCTCTTTGAAAGGAACGGATCGCCAAGATCCGGATCCCCTCAAAGAGCCATAAATCCCATCACTAGCCAGTGGTAGTTCAGAAGAGATTATTAAAGGCCATGAGTATCCAAGTCTGAGATTTAAATTAGTAATCAATAACATTTTGGGAGTGAATGTTTCATTGTACATCATTTTTACCCTGTTGCAAGTCATAGCTGTAATTTGACAGATATTAGCAGAATTTGATTGAAAGAAAGCCATATTTACCTCACCAAATGATAGGCAGACTGTATACACTTATATCCTATATAACATTGTTGATTGTTCAGTATATTAGATGACACATGAGTTTCATCATGCCACATAGTGTAGATGTGCCCTTGGTTTGTTGGTCTGTTGGTTTATTATTTCATCAGTCCGTTTTGAATGGAGGGATTAAAGAGAGTTTGCCAGTTGCTGGAGAATTGGTGTCACAGGGTTACATAACCACAGAAGGCTGTCTTTAACTTTAACTTACTTTTAAATGCCTTACTTGACCTAGAAAGATAGCGGGAGATCTTTGCTTTTAATTAAGTCAGTTGGCTGAACTAAAGTCCCGTTTTCTCCTGACTAAGAGATATATAGCTTAGTCTCTCATTCTGGTTCCCTTGATGGACTTAATAGTATTTTAGGATGCTAGAGCAATGTTTACAATTTATGGGCAAAACAAAATGAATATGGGTTCTGTTACAAATAAATGGTGTTGTTTGTGTATTCTGAATTGAAGTATTACATAACCTCTTTTAAATAGCCCTACTGTATAAACAAAATCATTTTCCTAAGTGTCCATTAGCTTGTTTCTTTTTTTATTTATTGAGGACAGAAAGAAAACAATAATCTTAGTGTATTTTCAGCACTTTAGGGAACAAAACACATGCTGAAATGTAACATTAACAGAGTAAATGCAAATATTCAGCATTCTCTGTCTTGCTCCATTGCTTTTCCTTCTACACATATAGGATAAAATCAGGCACAAAGTGCATGAACATTCTTAAAACGTTCTTAAATCCTTATATAATCCTTATAGTGTCAGTGCTTTCTGACTTTTTAAAAAAGTGTTTAGAATTTCAAAGTTGTTATCGCCCAAAACATATACAGTAGTCAACATTGAAGTGGATCAAAACCTTTTTGAAAGTTATACATGAATTTGGAACAAAACCCATTCTTGTCTTAGGACAACTTTGATGAACCTTTTTGATCCACTTCAAATGTTGACTACTGTATTATGCATTATATAAGATTTATAAACTCTAGTCTAGACAATATTCATATTCAAAGAGGGTCATCTAGAGCAGTGGTTCTCAGCTTTTTGACTTGAAGGGCCCCCTTTATCAGACGGTATATTTGAAGGCCCCTTCTTCATATTCAGTAGACCACAATGCATTCATAAAAATAAAGATTCCAAAAGTTATTCCATAATGAAGAACCATTTTGGGTTACCCAAAGAACCTTTTTAGTGATCAGTTCTTAAAATAACCATTTCTTTCTTAGCGTGAAGAATATTTGAATAATCTAAAGAACCTTTTTGAAATACAAAGAACTCTGGGTTCGGGCCAAAATACCGAGCTCGGAGCCCTCTCCTCGGACAGCACGCCAAATGCATTCATCTTTTACTCAATCTGATTATTTGTAAGTGTGAACTCGTGAATTAACAGAAACTGGTGTGTGAGTGCTGAAGAAAATTAGTTTTGTGAAGAACTGTACGTTCTTGAGTAAATTTATATTTCAACATAATTCATTTAAATAATTTAAAGTATAGTCCCTGGTTGAGAACCACTGCTGTAGAGGGAAAAGAGTTGAAGAAGTTACTTAATTGTGGAAAAAAACTGATCCAGTCAATGTTTTGTCTAAAATGAGCATTCCCAAAGAAAGAATCTTTCTCATGGTCATAATGCTTTGTAATGCTTTACAAACTGCTGATGGAAGCAAAATAACTGTGTTGCCCAGATATCTAGGGGCAAAATAGTTTCATTGTCTTGTTTTTGCTGACTCAAAAATGTTTTACTTTTGCCGTGTATAGATAAATCATGGCAGGGATGACAGGGAATGAAGGAACCCACAAATTTTCCAGTGAGATCCAGAGGCCGGGTCTACAGCCACAGCATGACACGGGCCGGAGGGGAATAGTGATCCAGCTGACGGACACCGAGGGTGAATGGGACAATCTTGATGACAATGACCTCATATTCACCTTGGACTGTGATGGCAAAAAGTCACTCAGCTCCCTCCGTAACCAAAGACCATGTTCGGTCGACATTCAGACAGAGGGGGAGTGGGGTCTCAGCTCACCCGCATTCAATGTTCCTCTCTCTCCACCTTCATCAGGCTCCCTGGGAGACTCTTTTCTTCCGGGGACTGGCTTCCTCTCGCCTTCTCACCGGCCCTTGGCCAGCTTAGTGAAGTCATTATCTACAGAACTGGAACTGAAAGAGTCTTCTTTAAAGCCCAAACCACTCCTTAGCCTTGTAAAGTCGATTTCCACCGAGCTTTCTCGCAGTGAGCCTGAAGTGTCTCAATCCAGGTCTGATTCCAAGCTCAATCTGCACTTGTGGACGCAATTCACCCAGCCCAAAAGTCGCAATGGTGACTCCCGCACCGCCCCTCCTTCTCCGGTCAACCTGTCCCCCACTGAGCCCAAAGCAAGCTTCTTTAAAATGGAGCTGGAGGACACCCGACGCAAGCTCTCAGAGGCCATGCAGGAACCTCTGAGCATGTTCAGTAAGATCATGCGTGAGGACAGTGTTGGCAGCCCCAAGCACCAAAGGAGCACAGGATCGATGGACTCTCCAAGCTACAAAAACGTCGGAATCGGGAAATCGAACACTGATTTGACTGTTTCCGAATCTCCGAAACGTGCTAGGAAAGTAGAAAGTGAGGTTCTACCGGAGTGCAACTGGCCTGTGAGACATCGTAAACGGTGTATGCAGAAGTCCTCCCTCTCCCATGACCACCATAGCACACAGATAGACATTGGACCTGTGATGGAGACCAGCATTAACAAAACTGATCAAGGTTTGACAAAGCAATGCTCCTCTCCAGTGCCAGGAGTGGCTCTTGGTTATATTGCATTAGTGTCATACTGCTATTTTATCATTCCTTTGTCAGCGTATTGGTCTGGCCTGTTCCTTGGTTTAGTGTTTGGATTAATTTTGGGGCTTGTGCTCATCCATTGGGGCTCCATCAGAGACCTGTCCACCAGTCACCAACACAGACTACATGGGACCCCCTATAATAACATTCTCTTTGAAACCCTGCAGAGCAATGTACCTTCCCTCAAGGTGAGTTGCATTTTCATTGCGAATATATTTGTTAAAAAAGAATTGGTGTTATACTCTGTACTTGCAATGGAAACTTGCATACATTAATATAATGCATCCACTTGTAATGTAACCCAGTATGAAATAATAGTCAGAATAGCAAAACATTCTATTTTTGGACAATATGTAAAAAAAAAACTGTAATATATACAATATACACTTATGCTCACCAAGGCACTACAACAAAAAAACACTAATATTGTGAAATATTATTACAATTTAAAATAACTTTTCTATTTGAATATAATTTATTCCTGTGATGGCAAAGCTAAATTTTCCACAGGCATTACTCCAGTTTTCAGTGTCAAATGATCCTTCAGAAATTATTCTAATATGCCGATTTTGTGTGCAAGAAACTTTTTTTATTACTATTCCAGTTTAAAACAGTTAATAATTGTATATTTTTTACGAGCTGTTTAATTCATAATATTTAATTAAAATCAAAACTGAATCACAAGAAAATTAAGTAATTCAAACTAAATTCATAAAATGATCCCGTGATGGGAACCCCTGAAAGGTTATGAAGCGCCTGACAGAACCTTTTAAGGTTCTATATCCTGTGGTCAGTGTTTTTTACTTCACTCTTTATTGTCACTTTTGATTAATTTGATGCATATACATATCAGTTTCCATTATAAATTTATCTTAGTAAAGATATTTTTAATTAAAGACATGAATAATACCCATATTTATTAGCCATATGTGATACGCCCATTTTCAAAACAATGTTTCTGTATATAAAGTATGAAAAATCAAGTTAGCGTAAGTTGCATATCCACTCATTACATTTTCATTTTGAAATACCAATAACAATATAAAAGTTGTTCTTACTGTGACTTTATCAAGTTTCCCAGCAAAAACAAATGCATCACGACACAGAGGCAGACATTTTTGAAATTGTTACAAGTCCTTCTACTTCCTGAAGAGCATTGATAATCCATGAGAGGGCAGAAGACATGTAGTTGGGTTTTTCATTATAGGGTTAAATGCTAAGAAAAGCAACAGAACTTGCATGCTGCTATGCTATTAAACCAAATCCTGTACTTCAATGTGTCAAAGCTCATGTCCTTCGGATCAGTTTTTTTAACACACTGCAGTGAATTTCACAGTGTCTAAAGTAAGCAATAAGCATCTTGCTTCTCTCTAAAAACTGAGAAAACCCCTTATTACCAATCTGCTGTGTTATAAACTCTGCTCTTCAGTGTCTGATGCAGAATAAAATACACCCACTGCTCGTCACAGCTCTTATCCTGATGCCCTACTTCTTGAATTTGTCAGTCTTTGTGCTAAAACTTTGTAGCGAGGATGCAGAGATTACAGTAGAGTTTAAGCAAAGTCTATCTGTGTTCCAGGGCTGGATGAACGAGATTTACATATATGATCCAGAGACTTATCAGCCATCTCTTATGCACTCTGTGTATGTCACATTGGATGGACCCTGTTTGCGGCTTGACTACCCACGGAACAACATTCCCCGCTGGGCTGCCTTTGATGAGCCCTGCTACGAAAAGCAATTCACCCACTCACGGATATTTCGACTCACTGGCAGCAAGGTTTGTGTCCCACTGATTTTAGCCCCTTAGTAGAAAGAGGTGCATTGCCCTTCAGTGCGACACAGTTTTTCTTATGGTCTCTAAACCCAAATTGCTTGAATTATAATGTGGCAGAATGTTGCATAGATGACACATAATCATAATGAAGTTGTTGCCTTGGTAACAGGTATTTCTTCTGCCACTGGCTTTGGCACACAAGAGAGTGTGGAACAGGAAGTATCCCATCTGCATACGTTTGGCTGAAGGAGAAGGAGCTGTGGAAGAAGACGAGACAGTAGAGGGTCTGGGCGAGGTTCAGAAAGTAGAGAAACCCCCTGGATCTATGACTAATGTTTCCATTCCTGTCACACTTTACCTCTTTGGACGAACGGGACGGGAGAAAGAGGAATGGTTCCATCGACTGTTTTCTGTGTCCATTCAGAATGAAGAGGACCATTTTGAATCTATATTTGGTGGTAAAGTTCAAATCATTTATGATGAAGTAAACATACAACATACATAAAAATAAAATAAAAAGAAACAAAACGTAATTTGACAAAATATGTCAAAAAATGTTTTTGCATATGTGTATCATATTTGATTTATGGCTTTTAAATGAATTTATTGATCATTTTGTTTTGATCTATTTTATTTTTGTTGATAAGGGAACATTTTAACTTTGCTTTGTGGTAGTCAAAAACAAAGAATGAATAGGCCTATATATGCCACCACTCCAAAACATTTTAGGCCTAAATATAAGATTATACACTCTAAAAAATGCTGGGTTGTTTTAACCCAATTTTGGGTCAAATATGGACAAACTCAAACATTGGGTTAAAAATTT